>NC_135335.1:111983753-112286195 GCF_023851605.1 Tamandua tetradactyla | reverse complement strand
AAAATCTGCAGGACAAAATCCATTAGATTTCAAAGTCTGCAAGTCATTTATCTTCGGGGCTTTACAAGGTGGCAGTCCCACCCTTTTCAAAGGCCTATGCAGTGGCCTCCCTCTCCCCGAACACAATCTTGGGGGACATTGGAGAGACCACCTTTTTCTCAGCCACACTCTCTCCAGCATTGGGGCCGTACCCGGGCTCTCTGCCATCTCCAGGGCACATGCCCACCTTCTCCATGTGGTGGCAGCCAGGCTCTCCCCAGTCCCCGAGGAATGTGCTTCACCCTCTCCAAGGCCTGAAGCACCCCAAGACTTCCACTGCAGCCAGGCGGAAGGCCCACCGTCTGTCTTTGGGACACACTCACCCACTCCAAGTGTTTGGGTAGGTTTGCTTTCCTGGCCTGACATTTCTTGACTTCAGACCTTAGATTCCATAGTTCTGCCTCTCAAGTTATTTTACCTTTACTTTGTCCTTTTTCTGGGATTTTTAGTCCAAACTGGCAGCAGGTGAGTTGGTATAGATCCCACAGCTCTCTTGTTGGCTTTCTATGCAGTAGGCTCGGATCATGCCCATCAGACAGAAGGAGTTTCCATAAATTCTTCCTGGATAACTCCATCTCCAGTCCTGACTTTCTCTGAAATGGCTGACTGGTTCCACATTTGGTTAAATCCTCATAATGGGGCACTATTCTCTGGGATCTCCCTTCCTGGAAGCCCAGAACTTTCCAGAACATCAATTTCTGGTTTCTTTGTACCCAAGAGTTCAGTTCTCAGCTTATCTCTTGCCTGTCTTTCCTGTTGCATTTCACTACAAGATGCAAGGAAAGGCCAGGCTGCACTTTCCACATTGAATTTGGAAATCTCTTTTGCTAAATATCCAACTTCTTGGCTTTTAAAATCTGCCTTCCAGCCAAATCCACTAGTCGGTTTTGCCAGGTGATCTGCCATTTTAGAACAAGGATTACCTTCCTTGCAGTTTGCAATAATACATGCCACATTTCTGTCTAAAGCCTTTTTATAAGTATCTTTAAAGTCCACATTTCTACCAACAGTCTCTTCAGAGCATTCTAGGCATTCTCACAACTCTTCCAAAATCTTCCCCTTATCCGTTTAAATAGTCATTCAAACTATTTGCAAATACTGTCTGGTATTTGCAAACTGCAGCAGTACCCAAACTTCTCTGGTACCAAAATCTGTCCTAGTTTGCTAGCTGCCAGAATACAATATACCAGAAACAGAACAGCTTTTAAAGGGGGGAATCATTGCCCTTCCCACTACATGGGGCAAGACATCCATGAGTGAAAGCCTCCCTGGCGATGTGGAAGATGACTCCCAGGGGTGAATCTGGCCCTGGCACCATGGGATCAACAATTCCATCCTGACTAAAAGGGGGAAAAGAAGTGTCACAAAGATTCAGTGGCAGAGAGAGTTCAAATAGAGTTAAGAGGCTACTCTGGAGGTTGCTCTTACACATGCTCCAGTTAGACGTTGTATCATAACCTGCCAAACCCCAACCAGGACCATTCCAGTCAATCCTAAAGAATGCCTAGGGCAATATGTAAGATTCCTTAAGGGTTCCATGTATTAGTGTAACTTTCCAGAAACCTACAGCCTCCAAATGGGTCCCTGGACCAGGTCAGTCCTAAAATCTAGAGGGCCCAGCCTCTCCAGAACATCAGATAGTTCCATCTCCCTACCCCATATTAGTGTCAGACCTTTCCAACATGAAAAATTTAGAATGGCCATAGCCCAAACACCCCTAAAGAGAGGGATGAAAGATCAAAGGTGATGGTGGAGTTATACAGAGAAGATAGGATTTAACAAATGAATATGAATGTTCAATCATTAAATTGATATCTCTTTTAGTCTCTAGTATCTTAGAGCAGCTAGAAGTAAAAACCTAAATTGTGTAATTATAACCCATGTCAAACTCTGAAATATGTTCTACCAACTAATTGTGCTGCTGTGCTTTGAAATTTATTGGTTTTTTAATATCTATGTTAGTTTTCACAAAAAAGAAGAAAAAAGTTGATTAAGGTGAACAAAAAATATTAAAGCCTTCTAGCTTCCTATATGGTGGAACAACTAGAAGGAAAAATCTGAGAGGATCGAATGTAGCCCATGACAAACTCTGGGATCTGTCCTGTAACTACTTGTTGAAGAGTGCTTTGAAAACTATTGCTTTTTTATTTCCTTGCTTTGCATATATGTTATACTACACAATTAAAAAGTTTAAAAAAAGAAAAGTATCACATACCGTATTATGTAGATAGATACATGGTGACCTGAGTTTGTTTTTTTTTTTTAATTGTCACAGGAATAAATGAAGAAGAGGAAAAGAAAAAAGCAAAAAACAAGGAGAAAATCAAATTGAAAAAAAAAAGGAAAAGGTATTTTTTTAATCTTGATTTTAAAAAAAGCAGGAATAAGAGTCTAGAATGGATTACAAAATGTTATTTTTCATGTGTACTTCAGTTAATTGAATATAGTTTTTTTTTTCTTGAAGGGAGTTAGCTGTTGCGCTGTTTCCTTAAAACAGTAAAGTATTTGTCAAGAATCTAAAGTAAAGACAGCACCTTAAATCTGTTGTTGTTGTTTTAACAAAGCAAGGTATGAAAAGATAATAGCCCTCCTCTTCTTTTTTTTTTTTTTTAAAGAGAGAGGGAGGAAGGGAAGGAAAGACAGAGAAGGAAGGAAGGATGGAAGGAAGGAAGAAAGGGAAACATCTTGTTTTTATTATATTTTGTTTGTTTGTTTGTTTTTTTTACATGGGCTGGGGCCGGGAATCGAACCGGGGTCCTCCGGCATAGCAGGCAAGCACTCTTGCCCGCTGAGCCACCGCGGCCCGCCCCCTCCTCTTCTTTTATGTATTCTATTTGTATTTTAAAATTTTACGTTTTAGAATACCAGCCAAACCTTTACCTGGACCTACCTCATATATGTAAAAAAGTTGGAGCTTAAATTTTTTCATGGTAAGAAATTAATTAATAGAATTTATGTACTTATAAAACTAAAATTTCCTTTAGCTCTTTCAGAACCTTCATCAGCCACCTATAAATTTTTGCTATTGACTCTTGACAACTAACTTTAATTAACAAAATAGTTGAGAATTAAGAGGGAGCTTCTGCGCTGATTAACAAATGCAGTTTCATTTATGCTAGAATAAATATAAAACGTAGCCATTTTTTGAGGCATGTGGCATGGTTTTGCCTGGTTTGGGCTCTAGTTCTCTCACAATTACTGTAAGTCTGTTTTTGTAGTGCTGTCACATTGTAGTTTTCATAGAGCAATTAGTCCATACATTTTAATACCTCAGATATTTTATAATTTGGAAAAATTAGTTCAATTGTTTCGAGTCAAATAATAAACTAAAAGCTAATAGGAAACTAGAGCTCAGGATTTCTGACTCTAGTATGTCTATGGAATCATTCTGCTCTAGCACCATAAAGTGGGTGGGTTCCATTTAGGAAAAGTAAGATTCTTTGTTTTCTTTCAAATCTTAAATAATTGTTTTATATTCATAGATCATTTATGCAGAACTTGCTGTCTTGGGTCTCAACAACCTCAGATAGGGGCTGAAATGAAATTAATTTTTCTTAGGACACTCAGCATAGATAATGCCACCTAACTTGCTGTGCCAAAGCTTAATATTTTGCTTTTAAAAATCAAGAGCCCAGGACAAGAAAAAGTCAAATCAAAAAGTATAGGCAGAGAAGAGGTGCTAGTCAGATTCCAGAGGTCAAGTCAAGCAGAGTTCTTTAAAACAGGAAAGCAGATAGTATCTGAGAATAATAGAGCAGAAGAGGAAACAAGAGAATACAAGAGACTATTACTTCAGCAGATGGTCAGAGATCTTAGTAGTAGACAAGGAAATAAAAGGAATCTAGCATTTCAGATAAAATTAAAGACACAGCATCACTAAAGAGGTAGGCAGTCAAGGAATTTACAGGAGTCACCAAAAGACACAAAATAGCCTTAAACTAGCAGACTGTTGTCTGCTGCATTTACTTTTTCTCTATGTTTTTGACAAGTTTCTAATGTTCAAATCATTGAACTCTAGTGATGCTTTGTTTATTTTTAATTAACTCAGTTTCTCTTTTGTCACAAATGAGTTTTGGATATACGTATATAGTGTTACTTATATATGATTTTAGCTGGGTTTTTCTGATTTTTCATTTTCTCTTTTTTTAATTTTAGAAGAATGAATTCTACTGTTTATTTCTCTTTAGTATTAAACTTAGAAAAATAAGATAAAATGATAAATCATACTATTTATTTTTATAAAGTATTCATTTTAAAGCATTCTTTCTGTAAATAATGGAAATTAGATTGGAATGCGGATGTGTTCATCTATATCACTGTGTCTGTAGGGGTCAAGTATTTTAACTTGAAAAATCAAAAAAATTAACAAAAATGTTTTTGTTTTGCTAATTCCCGGTTTTCATCCATTTATATCAATGTAAAATTACAGCCCTTTTTATGTAATTTCATCCTTTTGTAGTTCTTTTAGAGAATATGCTAGCAAGTTATTAATATATACACAAATGAATTGTTTCTATCTTTAGGTTTAGTTAATCCCACTTTGTTTGTCTTATTAGATTTTAAAGTGTAGCTATAACCTGAAAAATTTAAAACCACAGAAAAAGTATTTCATCCTTACTGAATTCAATTGCTAGAGGGTGGTGCAACGGTGGCTCGGTGACAGAATTCTCACCTGCCATGCTGGAGACCAGGTTCGATTCCTGGTGCCTGCCCATGGAAAAAAGAAAAAAAAAAACTTGTTGCTAGAGTAAGCAGAATATAGATATTTTCTTTGTGAGTTTCTGTGACCAATTTGCACAGATTCTGAATTCAGCATTTTGAGAGAATACAAATATATGACACATTTCTTTTTGTGTATACTCCCACCTTGTTCCAGGAGGTATTTAAGGCAGTTCAAATCCTATTTAATTTGCCTATCAGCCATAAATGCAATCAGCATGTGTTATTGTCCATAGGTCTTATTCATCCAGTTCCACTGATGAGGACACTTCGAAACAGAAGAAACAAAAATATCAGAAGAAGGAAAAGAAAAAAGAAAAGAAGAGCAAGTCAAAAAAAGGGAAACATCACAAAAAGGAAAAAAAGAAGAGAAAAAAGGAAAAGCATTCTTCTGGCCCTAATAGTTCTGAAATCTCCAAAAAGTAACTGAGACTTTGGCATAAGCCATTAAATTTTAAAATGTGTTTTTAAAAATTATTTGACCTTAGAATTTGCTATATAATTATGTTTTGCAATAAATAACAGCCCTTTCCATATGACATTTTTTCATATGTGGGACCATTATCCCTCTAGAAATACATTTTTAACATCTTATGATTGGAAAGTACTGAATCACTTGATAGTCATACCCCAATTATGGACCTTAGTACATACCCAAACACCATTTTTGGTATTTGTGTGTGTGTATGTTTGGCTAAGTTATTGCTTCCTAAGTTGATTATAAAATGACTTTACTACAGTCAGCACAGGTAATCTGCCTAGCAGTTCATGAGTCTCGCTGAATCAAGTGTCGGTCAAGGGATGAAGCTAAGTAGGGGGTGAGGCTTTCCTCTTGACACTTAAAAGTTTAATAACTTTATATACTATTATGTAACATATAAAGAGAGTGAAATTCTTCACTGTTGTTTTTAAATCTAGGCTTTTTTTAATGTTTTAGGAGATGACACTTCTTTATTCGTCTTGTGTAGGACTTTTTAGTGAATGATGTCTGCAGAAAGATGATAAACAAACATATTTATAACAAAGTTTCACTGTTTTATGAAATGTAGAGTTTCTAGCTCCTGCCTCTTTTGTTTTGTAACAATTAAAATATTTCCTCCCTGTTTAGAAAGATAAGTGTACTTCAGCGTATTAGTTAGTCTCATAGATGATGCTGTGGTGATAAGAATGTTTATGATAGACTGTTGGATTGTCTTGCAAATGTGCCATATTGGCATGTATTTAAGCAATACCTCAAAACACAGAAATTTTTGTTTAGGAAGACAGTGAAATCTTCATTAGAACTGATTTTTATGTTTACTCTATTCAGTATGTAATTATGAAACTTGTTTCTATGAGTAATATGGAAAATTTTTATAAATATGAACATATATGTTTATTTTGTCAGAAATAGTTTGTATGTAGTTTTGAATCAGGTTTCACATGGAATCTCTGGTTTCATAAATAACCAGTTTGGGATGTTTCCAGTCTTCTCCTTCAGTCACAAACCTCAGGAGCAGTGACAAAAATTTAGAATTAAGACTTTTATTCTGTGCTTTTTAAAATTTAAGAGCCAGGGAGTTGCATCATGAAAGCCCTTATATATAACAGTGGAAATTGTATATGGCTAAGCATTTTCCAGCACATATTAGCAGGTTTAAATGTTTCTTAGATTTTAAATTTCAAAGTGATCAAGCGTTACTTATTTAGGTATGTATTCCTTATACCCATTATGTTAAATACTTATTATTTTGTAGCAGCATTGGAAGTCAACTCAATATCATGATACAGCACCAAAGATTGAAAGAACCTCAGAGGGGTGCAGTTAAAACTTTTCAAATTGGTAGCCCACTGACGGGTCTACAGTTGAATTCACATGGTGAGATCAGGTCAGTGCACATAACCTCATAGGATGGAAAATTTGCTGATTCTTCTTTCACCAGCTCCCTAATTGGCATGTCCTCAAAAAGACTCAGGGAGCCTCAAAACACCTTCTAACATAGGCTTACCTGAAGGTCATGCTCAAATTCTCTTGCTGCATCCACATCCCTATATTCTAGCATTAGTCAAAGAAGCTCTAACACTTCTCGCTTGTCCGTAACCCAGTTTAGTTATCTGGCCTTTCAAAAAGAAACGGTTTTGTTTAACTAATTCAGTCAGTTATTTTGAGAGATACAGAGCTACTAGATTTTTAAGGGTTTATTTTGCCTTTGCTATTATTTTGTGAAAATACAATGCAGTAACCCTTATTTCTTTGGTTATCAAGATGAAAAGTAAACATAAAAAAATGTTTTTGTAAAAAGAGTGGAAAATGGTACAAAATGATGGCTTTATCTAATTGAGAGTGTAACATACTTAAAAATGATAGTAATTATAGTGAAAGTTCATCCAAATATTTATAACTTTTATTTACTTCTGTTAATTCTAGAGGTGACAAATTGGCTCATTAGATTTGTTTTCTGAAGGTGATACAATGAATAATTTAGAAAATTATATGAAATTCAGTCTTCATTAACTAATACAGTATGCAAATTTAAAATTTTTAATGCTCAGTAATTTCTCCCTTGAGATAATCTTGGAATTATTATTAAGTAACTTTCCCTTGTTATTAGCACAGTTTATGAAATACCTCATGTGAAGAAAAATCCTTTATTTTTACTAAAATAATTTTCTTCTTAAATGACCTTGTTAGTATTATTGGGATTGGATGCAAACCTCACTGATAATTTTTAGGAGAATATAAATGAAATCTTATTACAGGCAGTATGTAGCAGAACGAAAACTGAATTTAATTCAAAGATCAAAATGACCTGACTTTTCTAACTACTTATATGACCTTCAACAAAGTCATTTAACTTCTCTGGGCCTTAGTATCTTTCATCTATAAAATTTACCAAATTATCTCTGAAATCTCTTACAATCTTTAATATATATGTTTATCAATATTTTAGTAAAATTCAAATAATATTTATTTTAGAAATTATTGTATGTAATCAGCTAGTATTCTTTGTTGGTGAAGGTTGAATTAATGATTACAGCTATTAAGAACCTTCGAAGTTACTCAGTTCTTTAAGCAGATAATTTTGGGTTCACATCATTAACCACCCTATGTCATTTTCACCGGAAACAGACAGAATTTGCTATGATTTGCATCAGTATGTAGATTATCTGAACACTGCTAGGCCATTGCTTTTGGACTGATAGACCTATTCCCCACACAGTTCCCCCTTTCTATTCTCCATATCATCTGTTGGCTAAAATCTCTCAAAGGTATCTCCAGTTCTTTACACTTAGTACATCTCTATTTATATCTGGTTTTCCTGAGGCCAAAACACACCAGTTAATGAGGAGTGAAACGACTGTATGGGTCTGTATTTGCTGCTCACTTTACCTAAGAGTGTATAACCCTAGTCACCTTCTATTGCAAACTAAGCTGAAGAGTCTTCAGTAGTGTTGATTCCAATGCCATTGAGTCCTTTCTTCAGCAAACATTTATTGAATACCTAGCATGCCAAGCCCTGTGCTAAGTACTGGGGTCACAGAGATAAATGTGGACCATTTATCTCCCTGAAGGAGTTCGCAGTTTAATTGATAGGAGAAACACTAGAACAGATCATTATATAATAAGCCCAACAACTGCCCTAACACCATCTTAGGTTTATAGGAACACAGAGGGGTAAACTAACTTAGTCTGGAGAAATTAGAAGTGGTTACCTAAAGAGGTAATGCGTGGATTGCATTTGGATTGAGGGTGAGAGTTGGGGGTTCTGGCAGAGTGGGTGCAGTGAATGAAGACCACAAATATAAAAAACAGTGCTGGGTGCCAGGAAGCACCAACAATCTGGTGTTGCTGGTATGTCATATGAAACAAGAAGTGGTAAGAATTGAGGCCACCTTTCTAGTTTCTTGGGAACAAAAGGAAGTCTTGTGGTCCATGTTTGGAAGCTTGGATTTTTTAATCTATAAGCAATGAGATGATGTTAAAGAGTTTTAAGGAAGAAAATAATTTATTGGAGCTTTGTCCCTTCCATTTCATAACCCAGTTTCTAAAATCCACAATTTGTAATAGGTGATATTGCTCTTATTAGAAGGCTACATCAAAAATAATTTGGTTCCTTTATGTTCTATTATTTGAACTCTTTTTCTAAACCCATCATTTTTTCTAAGACATGATTATGGTTACCAAAAATGACACAGTAACTTAAGCCTCCTAAAAATTCTTCATCAGACCCATCTCCAGAATTATATGTATATGTGCATACTTTGAACTTTGTTTTTCAATTTAATTTAGGTTATTTTGAACTGGCTTAAAATACAATTATATCACTGTGTTAGTGTTCATTAAGTCCAAATAAATATTTTAAAAATATTTTTAAATGTACAGACTGTGCCATAATTGATAAGGCTTCTTGCTTTTAATATTTTGTCTCAGTTGCTTCAAAGTTAGAGAGAAGCATAGCAGTAGTCTGCTAAATGACCCCTGTGGCTCTCCCTCAGGTAACCTAGCAATAAGCTGGCTCATCCGGGAGTGCTTCAAGGACCCCAACTGACAGTGGTCTTTGTGGGCTGTTGGCATCCAAGAAGAGGTTTCTTATGCCAGCATGGCAGTAACCCCAATTGTGAAGCCCCAAGATCTTCTGACCTCAATTGTTTCTTCCCTGCTCCTCTAAAAAATATGCAGGATGGCAGAATCTGAATTCCCTTCCTCCAGTGTAACCAAGATGCCTCCAGCCATACCCAGCCTCAGAATGCCTCTCCCCTATGATGGCAGCATTCTGCTGACCTGGAGTCTCTAAGTTTCCTGCTCCTTGTGTCCTTCATGACATCTGCTCTTGCCCTTGAGCAACAAAAGCAGAACAGTACTAGTGCCTTAAACCACACTTTCTCAACCTAGATTTTCACCTGAGGCAACATCTAGTTAGTAATATAATTATTAATATCTGTACATAAAGATAGCCAATTTTCCGGGTTTTTAAATCAAAGTTGCATCAAAAATCAAGAAGCAGCCACAAAAACTTTATGAGCTTTCACAAAAATACATGAAAATTTTTTGATTTTATGACCATGTAAAGTCATTTTTATAATGGAAATGTTTTAACTTTCAAAATTTACATATGCTATATGTAAGCAATTTAATATTTTTGTGTTGGTAAAGATGTCAAAGTATTCTTTTTGAATGTGAACTCCAACTTAGACAAAAAGATGTAGTAATGATCTGGAATTGCACTGTTGATACAGCCACATATAGCTATTTAGATTTTAATTAATTAAACTTTAGTTCTCCAGTTGTACTAGTCACATCTCAAGTGTCCCGTAACACACCTGGCTAGTGGCTACTCCACCAAATGTAGATAGAGAACATTTCCATCACCATGGAATTTTCTACTGGACACTGCTGGTCTAGAAGATATCCACAGTTCTTGGTAGAAATTTTGATCACTTAGTAATCAAAAGTTTCTAGCCTTAAACTTTGTATGCCCAAGAATAATAAGGCATTCTCTTTTTTATATATCAGACCGGAGAATTTGTATGTGGCACATTTTTAAAAGATAGTTTTCCAATCATGAAAACATACCACAACACTGTAGATGTGCCAGCTGAGTATCTGTCTGTAAAATTAATCTCTTTTTCGTATTGAATTCCATTATACAACCTTGTCTGTGTTCTTGAAATCACAACTATGAATAAAAATCCTTTAAACCAATTATAATTTGCAGAAACTGTAGTTTTATTTCTGTATATCTGGATAGTATTACTGTGATAGCGTTAAATGAGACCAGAGAACTGCTATGTTTTATAACTTTACCTAGAGATTCTTTAAGCATTTTATCAGTGAAGGATTTTTATTGTGGTTATCCTTTGAAATGCAGAAAATATTTATGCAGATTATGCACTGCAATAATTTGTTATTAAATATATTAGCTTTTATAAAGGCAATATAGTATTTGCCTGCCTAGCAGCAAATCCTCCAAAAAGGCATAGATAGATTTCTAAGAGGCTTAAGAACTTCTAGTTTATAAGACATTCCCCCTGAGATTTATGTATACAGTACAATCTCTTATTTTTAAAAAACCTGTCTCTTTAAGTGTCAAAACTTGTGAAATGCTTATAACGTTGCAAACACATTGTTCCTCACTAAGATAGGTTTGCTTATCTTTTATTGATAAATAATTTCATTTTTCCTTAAGTATTAGCATAATTTCATATAATGCAGAAACATCTTGATTAGCAAATAGAAGTAAACTTAGGCAAAGTGAAATCTATCAGAAACCCTTAGTGAGTGTTTAATGAATTAATCGAACGATCCAGATGGAACTGTGTCTTGCTTTGTGAGTGGCGAATTTCTGAAAAGTAATATTAAAACCTATATTTGGATGCATTCTTTATTGTTATTGCTCCATTTCTCCAGTGAGCATTTACAACACAAGACTTTTGGTTAAGCAATATTGAAGTTTGTCATATCCATTGTTCTTTCTTGAATTATACCATCAGTTTCATAGGATGTCTCATTTGTTGAATTTGATGCTGCGTTAGAATTGATGGCTTTGTTTTTTCTGTTTGAGTTGCCTGCAAATACACGAAACAAAATGAAACTTCATTTGAAATGATGACATAAAATTTGACTTTTAAAAATTTATGCTTAAAAATACTGTTAATTTTATAATATTATTGAAAATATGATGTCTTGAAAGCATTACATGGATGAGTGAGAAATGAGCCATTTAACAGCTGTTTTGAACATTTCTTCCTGGAAGTCAAATGAGGGAAATATTCAGTAACAGAAGTAAAGATTTTATTTCCATACTTACCTTTCTCCATGCTTCCATGGTGGAAGCTACACTTTGGATAAGAAGGTAACAATTTCTGGGTTGCTAATAATGAATGTGTAACTGTTCGTATGCACAAAGTAAACAAACTACACTAAAATCAGCCATCAGTTTGCATCAGTCTAAATGAAATCTGTGCCATCATACTAATCAATTTAGATGTGTTTTTTTAAAGAATACGTTTGTGCCACAATCCCATTTACTTATGAGACCAAAATGAACCGAGATAGAGGAATGTGGAACTTTGCTCATTAGAAGTTAAGCTAACAAACTCATAACAAATGGATTATTATCCAGTAATAGTGTTAGACAAGTTGAGTAATTGTGGTTATAATTTCTCATACATTTCACCATATGTAAATTTTAAAAGTATTTAAGTAACATATAAGTAAATAAAGAGGAGAGCAACAAAAAGATCAGTTTTAAAAATAGACAAAGGACTTGAATAGACATTTCTCCAAAGAAATTATACAAGTGGCCAATAAGCACATGAAAAGATGTTCAACATCATTAGTAATCAGGAAACTAGATCAAAACCACAGTGAGTTACCACTTCACACCCACTAGGATGGTTATTGTTTTTTAATGGAAAATAACAGGTGTTAGCAAGGATGAAGAGAAATAAAAACACTTGTACATTGTCAGTGAATTTTAAAATGGCACAGCTGCTGTGAAAGACAATTTGAATTGGCAGCTCCTCAGAAAGCTGAACATAGAATGACCATATAACCCAGCAACCATTCTTCCAGGTATATATCCCAAAGAATTGAAAACAAGGACACAAACAGATACTTGTACACGAGGGTTCAAAGAATTATTCACCATAGCTAAGATATGGGAGCAAGCCAAATGTCCATAAGCAGATGAATGAAACAAAATGTGGTATATGCATACAATGGAATTATCAACTATAAAAAAAAGGAATGAAGTTCTGATAAATTATCAGAACATGGATGAACTTTGAAGACTTCATGTTGAGTGAAATAAGCCAGATCCAAAAGGAAAAATAGTCTAAAATTCCATGTATTTGAAATACCTGGAATAGGCAAATTCATAAAGACAAAAAGTAGATAGATACAGGGAGGCAGGGTTATTGCTTAATGGTTGCAGAGTTTCTGGGGTGTTGAAAAAGTTCAGTAATGGGTGGTGGTGATGGTAGCGCAATATTGTAAATGTAACATATCACTGAATAGTATACATGAAAGGTTAGAACAGGAAAATGGGTTGTATATGTCACGCCGATTTTTTTCTAAGTGTGGGAGAAATCAGACACATCACTCGTGATCTCCATGACCCAGCCCAGGCCTCAATCCATCTTCCTCGACCTCTCATCAGCATTTCATCAGACCCAGTTCTCACCTCGGCTTCCAGGTGCCACCACTCCTTGGCCCCTACTAACTGACCCTTGCTTTTCTTCTCCCAGACCACCTGGGCTTTGGAGTGCCTCAGGCTTGCTTTGTGTCCCTCTTTTAACGCCATCTGTGTGCTGATGACTTAGAAATCCAAATCTCCAATCAAGACCTCTCCTGAGCTCCAGCTTCAGGTGCCTGGACAGCGTCTCCACGGGGACACCTACCAGTCACATCCCGCTTACACCCCAAACTGAAACCCAGATCATTTGGTGCACACACACACACACACTCATGCCTGCCCCAGTTGTATTCTTCCTCTTCTCAACGATGTCTCCAGTTCACGCCAAAAACCTTAGAGTCATCCTTGATTCCTCTCCTGTCCCTCATATCCTACATCCAATCTGTCAGAAATCACATTTACTTTAAAATACATCCAAAATCATATTCTCTGCTAAGAACCCTCTGTGTACCCATTCCTTACAGTGGCCTACATGATCTCAAATGCACACCATTATCTCCCTGACTTCCACTTTTTTACATCACCACCAGTTCACTCTGACCTCTCTGGTCAAACGTTTCAGACCCTCTCCACCCTTAAGGCCCTTGAACTGGCTCTTTACTCTGCTCTTCCCACAGAGAGTCTGCACAACAACTCCCTCGTCTCCAAGATCTTGTTCAAAAGTCACTTTTTCACCCTGTTTATGATAGCATCCTGTACCCTCCAATCCCTTTACCCTCCAGTTGTTTCCCCAGAGCACCTGTTTTCTAACATACCATATAATTTACCTAGTAAGTTTACCATTTATTGTCCATCTCCCACTACTAAAATGTAAGGACCACATGCCGGAGATTTTTTACTATTTTGTTCACTGACAAAGTGTCTAAAACAATGCCTAACACATAGCTGGTGTTCAAGGAATATTGAAGTAATGATTTAAAGGACAAGACTGAAAGTTTGACATAATAAAAGCCTTAATATTTTGGATAGTAAAAGAAAAGCTAACTAGGAAGAAATATGTTCAGAACAAATGATTCATGCCTAATGAAGAGGTCTTAGAAATCAAAATGTAAAACATTAACATCTCTTAGTGGGCAAAGAAAGGGACAGAAAAGATGGAGACAGCTAAAAACATGAAAGATCTTCAGTCTTGTTAGTATGAAAGAAACGCAAATTCAGAGTAAGATACCAATTTTCATCTTTCATTTAGGCACAGATAAAAGTGTTCTTTCCTGGTCAAAGGTATGGTGTGATGAGAATGTTCATTAATTTTCTGGTGGGAGTGTAAATTGGTACTTTTTTTTTTTGCTCTGAAATGTTCCTACCCAAGAATTTCACTTATCATGAAATTCCCAAGGAAACTATCAGCGATGAGATATAAAATTTATAAACAAAGATGTTTACAGGTTTTTTGCAACAAAAAAATGAAAGTACTTTGTATTTCCAATAAAAGAGGAATGGCTAAATAAATCATTGTGCATGAGGTATCTTTTAGCCATTTTAAAAAATAATTTCCAAGAAACTTATAATGACATAGAAAGTGCTCAGAATATAATCAATGTTAAGTGAGAAAGGATACGAAACTTTCAATAGTATAATGACTATAAAGTATGAGTATAAAGTCAGTACTTACATAGCATTCACTATAAGCCTCTCTTGACTTAAAACCCTTTAGGATTGAAACTGTAGTGCTGTGGTATATACATACAATTGACTACTGAAGTGCTGCAAGAAGGAATGAAGTTGTGAGGCATGTAACTAGGTGAATGAACCTTGAGGACAGTATGTTGAATGAAATAAGTCATAACTGAAAAGACAAATATTATCATGCCTCACTCATAGGGACTAACTGTAATATACAAACTCAGACAAGTGAAGTCGAGAACATGGATTCTCAAGTTGGGGCCTATTGTAAAGGGTCCTAGATTGTAAACAGTTGCATCTATTCTGGAGTTGTAACTGTTATTTCTAAATTCTGAGATGCTGAGCTATTTGTGTATAACCTGGTCGTTCCCTGGAACTTTGGGTATTTGTGACACCTGAGACTCTGAGTTACAGCCCTGAACCTATGAAATTCAGCATTACCCCATACAGCAACTGTTTTAAAAGTTGAAAAACTGATCAGACGTCAACTAGAGATATGAATGAAGCTGATCTGGATAGGACTAAGGTAAATCAGAATACAGGGTAAAGGATGATATGGTCCATATTTTAAAACTTCAACTTCTGTGTGAGACCAAAGGAAAAGATGTTTATTTGGTGCAAAATTTATATTTTTGGTAGCACGCTATCTAATTTAACTTGTATGGTCAGCTTATTTGAGCACTATAATTACAAGGGATCTTGAATAGGGTGTGAGATCTTGTTGGTTTGTACACGTATATGATGCCCTGATACATCCTAGAGTAATTTAAATTATTCTGTAGAGAATTAAAAATTATTTGCAAAGTCCCTTTGGGGGACTGGGGAGAAAGGAAGAAATATTAAACTTCCCTATCTAGGGAATTCCTGATACTCTCACAAGCATTAGGGACAACCAATTTAATAGACTGAGCCCTCAATTTTGGTGCTCACTCCCATGAAACTTATTCCTGCAAAGGAGAAGCTAAGCCTATGTATAATTATGCCTGAGAGTCACCCCCAGAGAACCTCTTTTGTTGCTCAGATGTGGCTTTTCTCTCTAAACCAACTCAGCAGGTGAACTCACTGCTCTCTCACCTATGTGGGACATGACTCCCGGGGATGAGCCGGGACCCAGCATCCTGGGATTGAGAAAGCCTTCTTGACCAAAAGGGGGAAGAGAGAAATAAAACAAAATTTCAGTGGCTGAGAGATTTCAAACAGAATCAAGAGGTTATTCTGGAGATTATTTTATGTGTTATATAGATATCCCTTTTTAGTTTTTAGCATATTAATATAGCTAGAAGGAAATACCTGAAACTGTTGAACTGTGTTCCAGCGGCCTTGATTTTGAAGACAAATGTATAGCTATATAGCTTTTATAGTGTGACTGTGTGATTGTGAAAACCTTGTGGCTGACACTTCTTTTATCCAGGATATGGGCAAATGAGGACCAAAAAATAATGAAAAAATAATGGGGGGATAGGGTAGGCCAAGGTGGCTCAGCAGGCAGAGTTCTCGCCTGCCATGCTGGAGACCCAGGTTCGATTCCCAGTGCTTGCCCAAGCAAAAAAATAATAATAATAATGGGGGGGGGGGGGACAAGGGGTAAAAAAAACATTGGGTAGATTGTGACACTAGTGGTCAATGAGAGGGAGGGGTAAACGATAGGGATGGATGGGGGTTCTCTTCTTTTTGTTTCTGGAGTGATGCAAATGTTCTAAAAATGGTGGTGATACACCTACACCATGTCATGATATTGTGAACCACTGATTGTATATTTTGGGTGAACTGTATGGTGTGTGAAGATATCTTAATAAAAATATTTTTTAAAAACCTTAGGATCAAATTTGAACTTCTTGCCTCTCCTGGCTCAGCTCTCGCCACTCCCTTCCTTGTATTTGGCATTTCTGACACTCAGAAGTACTGACAGTTTCCCCAATCTTGGCCTGATGTCTCTCTGTCCCTAGCCTTTGTGCCCACTCTTCCAGCTGACTAGTGTCTTTCTCTTCAACCTTCTTTGCTTGAAGAACTCTTACTTATCCTTCGGGTTTTAAAAATCTGCCCCCAAACCTCTAAAAGAGAAAGTCCATTGGCCAAGACTCCCACTATTCCCTCTTCTGGCCTAGCCTCTTGACAACAGACTTTTCTTTTTCTTTGGGTAAGTCCTAGTCTTGCCTTCAAGTATGCTAAAACTGATTGGTTTTGTCCATTTATAAGTAACATATAGACCGCTTTCTAGGTCAGGTCAGGACATCCCCACTATGGGCCACTTTCATAGTTGACCACTCAGTGGGCAATATTTCCAGGTTCTGCAAAATGATGTCTCACTGTTGCTCCCGGATACTGCCGATAGGACTGAAATGTGTGGTGTTGGTCTAAATATTAAAAGTTTTGTAAGTTTAAAATCTAGGGCCTAGAGTCGTATGATACTGGTTCTGTTTCATTACTTATGAACTTTTTTGGTGATAAAATAAATTAATGTTGTGCTTCTAAACATTTGTCATAGGTAATGTTTCAATCATATAATTTGGTTTTTAAAAGCTAATTTGTTGTAGGTACAGCATTTTTCCACCTGGCCAAAAAGATGGGTGGTAGAGAAAGTGCTGTAAAAATCTGATGAGTTGATAAATTCTTGGCTGTTATTTTTAAGGTAGATTTTTTTTAATATTAGATTTAAATTTAGGTCCTTAACACTTAAGTAGTGGAATAGATTCTCCAAAGGGGCCTTAAAACCATTTCTCCTCATTTGAAAACCAAATTAAAATGTTTGCAGGGTGCTTACTTTTCATTTATTTAGCATTGTTTATATTCTTCAGTATCATATGAGATAAATATAAAAGATCAAGGAAATAATATATAAATTAGTTTCATATTATCTGGGCAGCACTTGTATCTTACATAAGCATTTCTTTAAACAGCTAAAATTTTAATATCTTACTGGAATTCCTAGAAACCTGAAAACTATAATGTTTAGCTAAATCAACTCCTTGTTTCCTAAGTTTTTCACATCTAAAATTCATAATATTTTCATCAGACTTTCAAAGTGTTTTATTGTAATTTGTCACAAACAGTGTTTTTTATGGAAAATAAACTCTGGAAGTTATTTCCTAACTTGATTACTTTGAGGTGCTCTCTCGCTCATCTCCATTGTAACAGCTCTTAATTTCCACTATGTTTTTCTCTGGCAGCAACTGAAAGAATGTATGTAACCTGTGTATTGCCCTCTGAGATTTAACGTTTTGCAAAATATATTCCAGTATTATAGCTTTTTCTTTGCTTAAGACTTGTAAAGAACCCCCAGCCCTACCCCGCTATCCTGCCTCATTATTTACCTAGCTACGGGATTCTTCTAACCAGTGCAATCAAAGATAATTTCTTAGATTGGCTTCTTAAGACAATTCCTCTAACAAAATCAATTTGCTATGTGAAGAAGAAAAAATCTGTTACAAACTCCAGGCTGACATCAAATGAAGCAGGAGCTTGGATTAGCAAATTAACACCGCTAGTGTATATGTATTGTCTTCTCACAGCTTAGAAAACCCACAAATATTGTCAGCATTTAGCCCTCTGGTAAATTAAAGTAATTGGACAAATGGAAAAATGACTATGATGACAGGAACTGTAGTGAGAACAGTTTAGCTAACTGCATCTCTTTAGGATGATTTAAAAAAATAATAATTTAGTGAGGTGAAATTCTCATAGCATTAAAGGAACCATTTCCAAGTGTCTTTGCAATGATTGTAAATGAGAAAGAAGGAAAAAGCTCATAAACCTCAGCTCTTCCTAGTTTTTCTTTTTAATGAACAAAACCTAATTTCTTAACCACCAAACCAGGGATGAAATCAGCTGCCTTCTGTCATTAGGTTACACCCTGGATTCAATTTTAAATAAAAATTCTGTAATACCATTGAGCTCCCAAGGGATTTGTTACACATAAAGAGTTTTTCTTATTTAATTCCTTTTTTTCTTTACCTGGGTGAAGATTGCCAAGATTCAACACCACTGTTTTTTTTTTCTGGCTAGCCATTAGTTGTTCTCTCTGCTGTTCTCTTCCCATTTCTGCCCCCCCACCCACTTTTTTTTTCCTACCTGGTCATCATACATAAATCTCAAACTTCCTTTAATACTCTACCTTCCAGGCTGGCATTTAAATTCAGTTTTGGCCTTTAACAAAATTTAAATACAATTCATCAAACAAAATCTTCCCACCCATCCTCATCGCAAGCTAGGGCAATATACTTTTCCTGAAGGTTGAATTTTGCAGTTTATTTTCAGAGCTGTTCCTCAAGAGTCCACTGATCCCAGAACCTTCTGTGATCTCTGCTCTTGCCTGCCTTTTCAGAATATCCTGAGAATGTTGGGACTCTTCCACTCCTCGTTGTCTGGCACAACTGCACTTAAGCCTTTCTGCATTATCTGTCTACATGCCGCTACCTTCTGTGTTGCCATTCTGAAGTCCTACAGCAGCTCCCAACCCCTAACGCAGCTGGATCACCTTATTCAGTAGAAAATCGATGCATCCTGCTCTCTTCCTGCAGCTCCTTCTAGCAGAAACAAGTCATCTGAAATTGGCACCTTAGAACTTTTTTATTTGTAAGAGGACACTTTCTCTTCGGATTTATATGATGCCCAGGGTCTGAGCTAAATGAAGTGAGGAAAACTTGCCGCGTCACTACTGACCTCTTGGCCCCTTCCTCTTTCAGCACCCACCTTCTGCTTAAGTCTATGTAGGAATTTCATATAAACATGATTAAAAATTATTTGGGAACTTTAGAATCATAGACTTATCCTTTTGCTTTGCCCACTCATAATTGAGGGAAGGCAGTTCTAGTCAGGTATTTTTTTCCTACCTCATTTTCCCACAAGTGGCTTTTTTTTTCTTTTTTCATTGTTAAATTCTCCAACCATTGATGATTAATGTAGCTCATTTTGGAATTTAGCTGACACTTTAAATCCTTAAAACAAATTTTTCATGGTGAAAGACTGGCTTCTATTTTGCTTACTGGTTCCAGTATCAGCTAGAATTGCCCAATACTGCACTCAGGAGGGCTCACAAAGGCTAAATGTACCAGTAGCTTTGCTGATATTTGAGTCTAGGAACAGAAATTCCAGGCTTATTATTTTTAGTAGAAAGAGCCCTTTAGGGGCCAGAGGAGGTGCTTTCTGAAACAAACAACAGAATCAGTAAAATAATTTGGCAGACTAATTAGTAAGAGTTTTGAGCAGAGTTTGGTTGGATGTTAAAACTATTAAGAAATTAATCTATAATTAATCTAAATTTATTATTAGTTAATCTAGAAATTAATCTATGGGTTTAGTACAAAACCTATCAAAACATCACTCGAGTTTTAAAATTTTGGCAATAAGATTCAAAGCTTTACTTGGAAACCTGAATATGCAGGAGAAGCCAAGTTTGAAGCATAATGATGGGAATAGGCGGGAAGTCATGCCTAACCAGGTATTAAATTCTAGAGTTGCAATGATTTTTAAAGTATGTTACCAGTTTAAGAGTATACAGACTGATCAATGACACAGAATAAAGAATTTAAATCACTCTATGGAAGGTTCTTATAAAGCACTGAAAAGATGAGCATTCCTATTGAAAAAAAAGTGAAGACATGAGCAAGCAATTTACCATCAAATAAATAACAAGTAAACATAGGAATGTCCACTCTCACTATTAATCAGATATATGTAAAATAAACATATCATCTTCCTCAATTAAATTGGTAAATTATTTATCTTTTAAATTAATAATACCCGAAATCCTGAAATGCAGAGGGTCCAGCCAAACCCCAACCAAAACCATTCCTGTCAACCCTAAAGAACACTTAGAGCTTTATCTGAGATTCCACAAAGGTTTCAGGCACCAGGATAACTTTCCAGAAACCTACAACCTCTGGATGGGTTCCTAGGCCAGATAAATCCTGAAACCCAGAGGGTCCAGCCTCTCCAGGACATCAACTAGTTCCACCCCCCTATCCATTTTATCTACAGCTCCTTCCAACATGAAAAAGCTAGAACGGGCATAACTCAACTACCCCTAAAGAGTGGGAGAAACATCAAAGGTGATGGTGGAATTATACAGAGAAGGTAGAGTTTAACAAGTGAGTATGATTGCTGAATCATTATATCTATATATCTGTTGGCCTCCAGTGTTTTGGAGCAGCTAGGAGAAAAAATGAAAAATCATGGAACTGTAATTCATACCATATTTTGGGATCTGTTCTATACCTACTTGTTAAAATGTACTTGGAAATTTATTGCTTTTTTTGTATATATGCTATATTTCACAATTTAAAAAAATGTAAAATAATAATCAGACCTATATATATATATATATATATATATATATATATATATATATATATATATATTCCTTATATCAAAGGATATAAGGAAACAATTAAGTATGAAATGGTACTTCTCTGGAGGGTAGTTGGCAACCTGTATTCAACAACTTTAATATGTGCCCACACTTCCACTGCTAGGGATTTATGCTGAGAAAATATGTAGGTGTCCAATGCATGTATAATAGAAAAAAATGGAAACTAGTTTAAAGTCAATAGCTCAATAAAATATGGCATATCCAGACCTTGGTTTCTAAACACAATCTCCAGCTGAAATGAACCAGGGAGAAATGACAGATACCAGGGCTAGTACAGGGAAAGCACAAGATAACCTGGAATATCTTATGAGAGAAAACAAACAAAAAGTTCAAAAATTGATGGGCATAGGTCAGCAGGACACAGGACCTAATTTAAAGGAGTCCTTACTGGCCAAATATAGAACAAGTTAAGCATCAAAATAAATAATGATAGTAATAGAATATTTTGGAATAAGGAATCTTTGAATCCATACTGATATTAATAAATAAATGGAAAAGTAAATAAATAGGGGGGAAAGGAAAGTTCTATGTAGTAGAACAACAACTAATAAACACAAAGGAATGACAGTAATCATTTTGCAATTATAATAATTCAGTCAAGAATCACCAATGGGTAGATGAAAGTTTGAGAAGAAACAGAATATCTACATATCTCAAAGTACCTCCCACAATTTCCTTAGTAATCGAAGGAAAGAAGAGCGATTTTGAAATGGATTAATCCAGCAACTATAACCTTAACCAAGGAATTCAAGTTAACATCACCAATAATGAGACAAACCAATATGATGTGCTTCCTCGTGTGATGACCTGGGAAAATAACTCCTGTGACAGTCTGTTGAAAATGTAAAATCTGCCTCCAATCATGACAAAACATCAGACGAACCTAAACTGAGGGGCAAAGTACAAAAGAGTTGGCCTGTACTCTCCCAAACTGTCAAGGTCATGAAAGACAAAGAAAGGCTGAGGATTAGAGGAGATTAAAGATATATGACAGCTAATCACAAAGTGTGATCTGGATTAGATCACAGATAAGAAAAATAAGTAGCTACTAAAGAGATCATTGGAAAAACATGAAGATGAATTGCAAATGAGATAAATACTATATGCTGATGTTCTATTTCCTAATTTTGATAAATGTACTGGAATTAAGTAAGAGGAAGTCCTCATTTGTAGGAAATACATGCTGAATTATCAATGGACAAAGGGTCATGATATCTGCAAATTATTCTCAAATGGTCCAGAAAATATATATATCTGTAAAGAGAGAGCCAACGATATAACAAATGAGGCAAAATATTAACAATTAGCAAAAATAGGAAAAGATTACAAAAGTTCTCAATACTTTCAATTTTTCTGGGAGTATGGAATTATATCAAAATAGAAGACTAAAAATCATGGTACTCCATCAAGGCAATGCAATGAAATCATTAAAAATGTTGGCAAAGGTATTAATTTATTGGCAAAGAAAGATGTCAACTTTAAGTGAAAAAAAGCATAAGACCCATTTTTTCCCATTCTGTTATATATTTGTATCTATAGAGGCACAGGAAAAAAAATCCATGCAGTATATTTACCATAGTGCTAATATCTATTATCTCTGAGTGGTAAGATCCTAAGTGATTTCATTTATTTATTTCTCTAGATTTTGTAATTTTCCTACAATGAACATGAATTGAAATAACAGTTTTCTCTTACGTTTTTCTCCTACATATCAGTGCCCTACTGCTAATTTACTTACCCTTTTTTCATTTATATCCTCTGCCTTAACAAAAGAAATTGCCAAATACAGGCTTATAGTTATCTATTATTCCTATACAACTGTACTGTTATATTTGCACTGAAGAGCTCTACTAATATTTGCCCTTCTACTTCTCTCATCAAAGACTCGGCTTCCAAGCATCCCTCCCCTCACTTCTCTAGTCTTCCCAGCAACTCCAGTGAATATTCAGTGTCACAGCACTAACACGATTCATCTTTCTGGAGCAACAATTTTGCTCAGTGATGGGAGGGAGAAGAAATTACTATTCAAGTAAACTAAGCCATTATAATATGAGGTCAAATTGAAAATTCCCATAAATTAAAAAAAAAAGGAAAACATCAAATAACTTAAAGCTCATAAGGCTTATAAGGGCAGATCTTTGCACTCTAGCCTTCAGAACTCCAGGGGTACGAGTTCCTTTCTTACATACCTTTAGGGATTTTCCAATGGAAGAGTGTGAGAAGACAGAATCTAATACTTCATCCTTTTCATAGCTCCTCTATTGACCATGAATCCTTCCACACCCTGTGAAATGGAAGGAGCCCTCACCTGCAGGAATATCTACTCACTGAGAAAGATGCCCTTTACCCAGTCATCTTGTACTCAGATGTCAGCCTCTAGGGAACCATATGTCTTACATAGCACAATTAAAAAACATGATATCCTTTTAAGCACTGGTATTTGGAATGTGCAAAGCCCAAAACACAAAAATTCAAAAGAAAGAAAATAGTTGTGAGCCACAATTTAAGGCCAATCAATTGCTTAGCAATAGGTCTGTACAAACTGAGCCCTGGAGGAAGCCCAATTAAACTCTTCAGTCACTGCTTTTTTGCACGATCAATTCAGACATGTCAAAGCCTTAAAGTGTATACATTAAAAAGAATGAAACCCAATAAAATAGAGATACACTAAAGAAAAATCATTGACAAAATAGTGTAATTAAGCTTGGACTATTTTTACTTAGTCTGTCGTTTATAGAAAAAAAAAAAAGGCCAGTATTCAAAATCAGTTTTAGTGTGTGCACAAAAACACGTTTCCCCTTAGGCCATTCAAACTGTTTGTAATGAGAATAGTTTCAATTATAAAAATTATTCTAAAATAACAGGAGGGTGATCCTTAAGGACAAATAGTTCTGAAAGAAAAGACCTGTCCTGGTGAAACCAATTTTCCTGTGATGCAATGTTTGCTTGCTTGATTTATTACTGCATGTATTTTATGTTCCTCATCTTTAAAACATTCCATAAATGAAATAAAGCTCCAGTCTTGTTTTCTCAATAGCTAGAACATTGACATCTATTGCTAGGTGGGACAATCATTGGAATGGAATGTGCATATTTAACAACAGATACAGCAATGTTTAATTATCACTTCAAATGTTGCTCACAAATATAAGCCATTACCTTTTCCAATTCTAATAACATTTAAATTACTTATTTTGTTTTTGTCTCTCCACTGTGTCTGAACTAGTTAGATACAACCCAGGAGCCAAAATCACCTCATTTGAAAGCATCAGAAAGGCAGCATTCATACAAAATCCTGTCTTACCAATAACAAGCACTCAGGAAAAGAATGAATGAATGGATCTGCTTACTTGATACATACAATGTTTTGAGAGGATCTGAGTGAGAACATTTTGTTGCAAGAAAACAGTGTCATATAGCTATAAAGGAAGTGTGTTAACGCGTCTCCTTAGCTTAACAGTATTTAGACTGAAGGACTTAAATCTACAAGCCAACTTATTCTGTAACTAGGTTCTCAGAGCCAATAGGAAGTAAAATTTTAGAGCAGTCCCTGAAATAAATCAGGAAATGATTGTGTAGAGGAGGCATTTAACGAATGTTTGACGCCTGCAACAGTGACAATACCTTAAGTCTTTGTCTCTCAGAGTATGCCTTTCGAGCACCTACAATAGAGGTGCCGTGCTGCTCCAGTCAACAAATACTTCTTAATGTGTTCTTGGCACAGGGGATACAGAAGTGAACAAACCCGACAAAAAATTCTTACTTCCATGGAACTTATTTTCTAGTTTGGGTAGAGGAAAATTAGACAACTGAGAAATAAGCTACATAGCATGTTAGTGGTAAATGCTTAGGAGAAAATTAAAGCAGGAAAGGGATATGAAATGTTGAATGGGGAGATTAAAAATATAGACATTTGAGTAAAGATTTGTAAGAAGTGAGGGTTCAAGCCATGCAAGATATCTGCAGGAAGATTATATGCAAAGGTCCTGAGGCAGAAGTCTCAAGGAACAATAAAAAGGCCAGTGTGGCTGGGTATAAGAAGCTTAGTGGAGAAACAAGGGAGAAGAGCAGATCACACAGGTCCTTGCAGGTGACAGTAAGGGCTATCTTTACATTAAGGGAAATGGGACATAATTAGGGTTTTGAGCAGAGAAGTACAATGACCTGACTTAGATTTTAACAGATTCACTCTGCTTTCTGGAGGGCAGATGGTAGGAGAGAAAGGGCAGAAGTTAGAAGAGGAGCTACTTGTCTAAAAATGCAGATTCCCCTCTGTATTCCCAGAGTCTAAATCTGGCTTTGCGTTTTTAATTTTGCTCTCTGGGTGATTTGTATGCACAGTAAATTTCGAGTGCTGCTACTTTAAATTATCTAAGCAATTGAGATAAAAATTGATTTTAAAATTTGATTATTTAGTATTCACTAATCCACTGCTTCACTTAGCCTGTGGAGGAACTGGGTCTAGCCCATTAGGGCTAAATTCAGCTAGCAACCGGCTAATTTGGCCATGCAATTTCCAAACACTGTTTCAGGAAGAGAACTTCAAAGGGACCCCAGTCTCTTTCTTTGAGACGCAGGACACCCTCTGAGAGAAGTTTCTTTTACAGAGAAGAAAACTGGAATCAAAATGCTCCAGAGTATGCACTTCATAACATGACAAGTTCAAGATTCCGCTAAAATAGAGCGTATGGGCAGGGACTTTGTTTTCAATGTCTAAAAATAAAGGTTTTAATTTTCTTTTTTTTTCTTTGCATGGGCAGGTACCGGGAATCGAACCCGGGTGTCCGGCATGGCAGGCGAGAACCCAGTTTTAATTTTCTTTTAAAATGGGAAGCAAGTGAGTTTCCCAGTGTCTGTCCATGCCAAAAAAAACGGAAGCAAGTGAGCACTGGTGTATTATTCTAATTATATATTCTCAAAATAAAGTTCACTACTATAGCTTTTTAATACACGAGTAGAAATTTATGTTCACAAAAATTGTAACAATTCTAAGTCCCACAATGATAGCAAACTATCATTGTACAGCACTTTATAATCAAGATAATAATGAGACTTAGTTCCACAAACCTATCGATCATTTCTACTTCATAGTCACACCACACATACACACATGCCTATATTTTAACTAATTTGCAATCTATCCAAGAACAAAGACTGTCTTCCATGTATTTTCTATTTCTTTCATCTTCCTCTTAATTAATTTGTATACCTCCGTAGAATTCTGCACACATTGGGCACACAGGTGAATGTGCCATTGGCCATTGACTAACCAACCTAGAAAAAGGACAAAACAGAATTTTTTTATTCTTCTATTTATTGTACTTCTTTGGCGCCATACAAAAACAAAATTTCAAAAATTCCAAGAGGATAGAACCTTTAAAGCTGAAAGGGACATAAATATATCACAGTGGACTTATTGGGCCAATATTTTATTGTTTCTGAGAACATTTTCATCACGCTGCTATTGTTCCTCAGGCTCAATTTTTTCTATGGTCTTTCGTCATTAAGGCCTGATTCACCCTTTGTAAATTTTTACAAAGATACAGTAAACTGAGTTTTAAAAAGAATTCATCATTAACAGTATGATCTGCTACCCAGGCACAGATAATTCTTTTGGACAGAGTACGGGTAATTGGTAGCGAATAATGGATACTTATTACCTTCTCCAGTGGAAGAAGCCTCTAGGTGTTGAAGTTTAAGGCCAGTGTCTAATCTTTGAGGCTTTGTATACAGAAATAAATAGCAAAGGACACAGATGCTGATGACAAATGCAAGTAAAACAAGGGCAGCAATTCCCAATCCAATGAGGGCACCAACGCTGAGGAAAAAAGACAAAACATTGAGTCTGTCACACAAAGTGCCTTGTACATGAACTAAAGAGAAGGTTTAAAACATTGTTAATTCTTGTTCTCAATCACTCATACCCAAATTATATTTTAGTATAAAGAGAATGTGATTGAAATTTACAGCTCACCACCAAAAGTTTTATATATTTTCTATATAGGTTTTCAGGCTCTTATAATTTATTTGTTAATATGAATATGGAAAACGTGTGGATTCATAGTATAAGTCAAAGGTCACATGACTCTCTGGAGTTTTTCCAAGAACATCCCAATCAAATAAACCTCTGTTAATATATTTTAGAAAGATCCACCCAGAAAGGATGAAGAAGGAAATATTAGCCTCTGCAAAAGCAGTAAAGCAAATGTTTATTAGAGACATAGAACTTTTCTTGTGGAGATAAACGTGATATTATTTACTAAAAGGAGAAGGCTTACGTGAAAAGAAGACAGTATTTATGAAATTTATATTGATCTCATGTTCTGTCTGAATTTTTTTCTTTCTAAAAGAGCATAATACCAAGGGCATAAAACATCAAGGAATAAACCCTTGTACTTTACTCTGAAAATGAAATGTATAGCTGATTTAATTTGCTGTGCACTAAATTTGTAATAATTCCCTCTGATACAATCACTTAGAAGGCTAATCATTTGAGAAATAATATAGTTTTCATAAGCCTATTAACTTAATACTTTTAAGAGGGAAAAGGAGCTTGAAACAAGACCATTATCTTGAAAGACCAATATGCAAATTATATGCATTTCACTTTCTTTAACCATGTGTGTGTGTATATGTGAATATAGATATAATTAGATTTTAAACTCCTCAAGAGCAGATACTCTGGTGAATTTCCCATAGTGTTCTGCATACTTATTAAAAGTAATTAATAGGGCAGTGCAATGGTGGCTCAGCAAGTAGAATTCTCGCCTGCCATGCCGGAGACCTGGGTTCAATTCCTGGTGCCTGCCCATATAAATAAAAAGTAAACAAATAAATAAAATAATTTATAATTTTTAATAGTGGGGTGCAAGAGTAGTTCAGTGGTAGAATTCTCATGTGCCATGTGGGAGACCCAGGTTCAATTCCCGGCCCCTGTACTTTCTCCCCACCCCCCTCAAAAATTCAACAAATCGTGGGATAGTCACATAGAAAAAGAATGAAATGAAATGTGATCCCCACCATACAGCATACCAAAAAAAAATGTATTTACTTCAGTGCATTATTTGCAATAAATGTTCAACAAATGGGAATCATAATTGACAGTGGACTGATCTACCTGTAATAAATCGGCCATATATCACTGCAAGATAATGATCCTTTCCCTCCTGGCTTGCCTTTGGGTTTTTGTTAGTTCCCAGGGATCAGGGTCCTGACAAGTGTGAGCTGTACCAGAAGGGAGGAAAGGGAAAATTTGATCAGGGTGCTAAGGGCATTGCTGATTTGGGAGGAAGAACAGAATTTAAAGGGAGTGGCTAAGCTCAGCCCACTTATCCTCGATTTGAGGAAATAAAGCACCCCTGAAATTCAGAGATTGCCTCCTAAACTAGCACACGGAGTCAGACGTCTAGAGATGCTTGTGCTCAGTTCCACTAACCCACTAGCCCTGCATACAAATGAAGACAAGGTAATTTTATGGCAAGGGTTAGAATATAGTATATATTTGAACTTGGGGGTTACCCCTACTTAGTGCACTGTCTTCTAAGGGATTTTAAGAATCCCTGTATCTGGCAACTTCTTTTTGTTGCTTGTTTGCAATAAAGCTGACGTTCATAGGTTCTAAGTGTCAGGAAGAGTTAGAATCACTGGACAGACATTGACACATGGGCACTTAATCCACTTAATATTATCTGGTGCTTAAGGCAGATAGGAGGCTAGATATCTGGAAAAGTTTCTGAAAACAAGAACCTGATTATTTAAAAAATCTTCGAAATAAAAAACACCAAGTTAATTAAATTTGGCATATATTCTGTGGGCTTCTAATGTACAGAATTTAGAAAACAGACCAGGCAATGTGAAGAAAGCAAAAACTAAGCAAAATGAGTCTATGTTCGTCCTTGCCATTTCTGCTTTCTGTTACAAAAAGAGGTTCTTCAAAGTCTTGACAAACTGTTCTAATGTTACAGTTGTACTCTACAGAAGCTTTCCTTTGTGCATGCAGAATTCCAGGTATAAACTCTGGGTAGAGATGGAGCTCGATGAGTCTCTAAAAATATTCATTTTAGCGTATATTTATCAAATATCCACTTACGTGTGGCACTACGCAATAGGCATTATTTTCTTAAGCCCTAGAAAAAGTTACCAAAGGAAACCTTAAGAGGTTAGAGATTTATAGGAGGAGAAAAAATGAGGGTGAACCAAGCAGAGGAAAAAGGAGAATTATCCATTTCTTACAATACCATGGGCGGTTGCTTTTCAAGCCCTGAAAGAGGGCCTGGAGCTGTCATTATATTAAGGCAACAATTCTCCTACTTAGCAACTTCACTTACCTTGTAGTAGACACAGCTGCACCTTTTTTCAGCAATTCAGAATCTCAGAACAAATAAAAGTGACTGGAACACTTTTTCTGAGTTAGCCTATTTTAAAGTAGGGGTGGAGAGCAAATTATGTGAGGGAAATGAAACGCTAATAAATGTATCTGCCCATTATGTTCTCAGAGTTCAATAAGTCACAAGAGCCCCAGCTCCACTATTTTTCAATGACACCTTCAATTGAAATGATTTTTATATTTCCCAGGAACAATAAATGGTAGTTGAACCGCGCTAGCTATTTTGTCAGTGCTGAATGAAGACCCCAGTAAGCTGTTCCATCCTTTGTGCCTTCATAAGTCTTAACAAGGTTCCATAAACTCTGCAACTGGACGCTTAGGAACTATTCGGGGAAATGAGAATGCCAGGCACATTCTCCAATTGGATTTGACTTCGTCTCTGTTGAGGTGCTGCCACCATTATGAACACTTCCAAATACTTACAGGGGGTTACTATGTTATTTTCCCCAAAGGCCATATAATATGCTGGAGCAATTCAGATTTCTGCCCCAAATAAACCACTATGCTGGAGGATGAGCTGTCATTCTTTCTGACCTTTTGCTCCACTCTAGCACAATTCACCTTCATGCGTTAAATGAACTAGTAGGTGGGCATGCCTTTTGAGATTTTTTGAAGTTTGTGCTATAGAAAAGAAAATGTTTTGTTGCTCTAAGACGTAACATTTAAAGTCAGGTGCTGTAGATTTGACATGATACCAAATTCTGGCAAAAACTAGGAAATTGGGAGAATCTCTTTCCCCTTGCTAGTAGAGTCTTCTCTCACTTACCCCCTTGTCCAGACACAAACATCAGTTTATATGAAACAACTTAAGGCAGGATTCGGGTTCTTTCCTACAATCTTGGGATCCTATTCATTCTCCCGGCAGAAAAGAAAGAGTTTGCAGTCTTTCAGAGGAAGGGTAAAAAGTACTTCACGATGAAAACGTGTATAAATTCTAGGTGGAGTAAGTAACATTCCCAGCGTAGGAAACAGAGGCAAAAAAGATGTCGCCTTCGAAAGTCTCTTCACTTTACAGCAATAGTCCGAAAGGGTCAGGGGGAAAGGTGTACCCTGGAAAGGTTCTGTAGAGCGTGTGGTCATCGCAGCTAAAAACGCCCCCCCCCCCCTTGTGAATCTCTCTTCAGTTAGGTTGGAGGGGTCAGTGTCAGAACATCTGAAAAGGGCAAATTATAAAGCCCAGGCTAATGTGTATGCAGGTGCGCTCATATTCTAAAGAACGATGATTTAAAAAAAAAAAAAAAAAAAAAAAAAAACCCCAGCTAGCTCCTTCTGCACCCAGAGACTTAAAATCCTCTGTCTGTTGGTTAATGTCTTTAGAATGAGTCTCAAAGGAGCTGCTTTCTTATTCAGACACACCCGGGCATTAAGAAGAAAAAGAAAATCTCCTCTCTCAAGTTATCTGCTCGACTAGAATCTTTCCCCGCCGGCGGAGAGGGCAGCGGACCGGGGCCGGGGCTCGCCCTGCGCGGGAAGGGGGTCCGGCCCGAGTCCCTTTGGCGCTCGCCGGGACAGGGTCGCACCCTCCGCGCCTCGGGCGGCCACCGCCCGCGCGTCCCAAGCCCGGGCCGCGCTTTTCGCTCCGGAGCCCCTAGCTCGTCCTCGCGGGCTCCGCGCCCTGCGGGGCCGGGGGCTGGCGGGGCCCTCCGCTACCCACCCCGCCTCAGCCCCGCCCAGCCAGACCCCGGGCTGGGCCCGCCGCCCCGCCGCCCCGCCGCCCCGCCGCCCCGCCGCCCCGCCGCGCGCACCTGAGGCTCCACATGTAGCTGTGCTTGTAGGGGAAGTAGCTGCCCGGCTCGCTGCAGCAGTACTTGAGGTCGGCGAAGCCACAGCAGTAGCGGAGCGCGGCCCCGTCGCCGCGCCGGGGGCACTGGAAGGGCTCCACGAAGCTGCGGTTGAGGCCGTAGTAGCCCGAGCACAGCCGGCCGGCCGCGCCCATCTCTGACCGCGGCGTGCGGGGCTCACCCCCAGCCCCACCCCCGATCTGGCCCGGGGTCGCCCCCCGCGCCCCCAGCGCCCGCCGAGCTGCGCCGCCCCGGCTCGCGCCTGGGGATCCGGCTGCGGTCCGGCCGCCGCGGCGTGCAGCCTTCGCCCGCCCCCTCTGCTGTCTCCCTCCCCCTGGCCGCACGGAGTCCGGTCGCTTCCCTCTCGGGTCCCCCTCTCGCTACTGAGTGGCCCCTTTACCTGCCCATCTCGGGCCCTCCACCTCTTCTCCAGCTCCCTTCTGGCTCTTTCGGGTTCTCCTCCCTGCGCCCCACTTCCCCCCGATTCAACGGCCTGAGGACCTCAGCTGTTCCCACTCCGTGCCACAGAGATTTCACCAGCGGGAAGGATGGGAGGCGCAGGAGAGTTTCAGTCTGGGTAGATGGAACCAAATTCTTTCTCCCTGGGACAGGGCAGGTGGGGTCCGGGCAAATGGAACCCGTCTCGGGCTATTGAACGGAATGAAAAGGCAGCTGAATTACTGGTGAACTTGGTGGTCTTCCTTCCTTCCTTCCTTCCTTCCTTCCTTCCTTCCTCCCTCCCTTCCTCCCTCCCTCCCTTCCTCCCTTCCTCCCTTCCTCCCTCCCATCAACTTTAAAACCAAGATTTCTCCATATTGCAACTGCATTCTGTGTACAGTTAAAGAGACTGGAAAGGCAGGAGATGCCCAGAAAGAGAGTGAGAACTTTCTGGAGAACAAGGTAGAGGAAATAGGGAGAGACTCATGTCCCTCTTTGCTTGATAGTCTCATTTTCATGATTCGTTTGTCCACAGTCTTTTAAAATAGCTGTAGTAATGCATATTCACTGTAATAAGCCAAACGATACTTATGTGTGTAAAGAAGAAAATAATAATAGCCTTAAAATGGGAGACTAACATTCATAGAGTTTCCCCAGTACATGTAGCCTAGGTCCTTTCTCTTCCTTTTTCTGATTCCTTCCCTTGACCAAGGGATTCATTAGATGCCAGACATCATGAATTTCACCTTGTTGGATGCTGGATACGCTTACATTCCTATAAGTGTTGTTCATCATTGTTCTGAGTCGCAATTAAATTACTTGGAAACAATTTGATTCTTTCAGGCTTGCTTTTAAACATTGTTAGGCAGGAACAGATCCGTCTTTAGGGCTAAATTTTTCCCCACTACTGAGGCAGTATTCTTCTGAGTACTCTACTTGACACCCTGTGAATTGTAAGGTTAACTACCCTGATTGGAGGGAGCACAAGCAATTTCTGGCCTTGTTGAGCTCCAACAACTGTTCACTCTGTTCCTTTTAGTTGTGTTTTTTTTTCTCCCCTGTTCTGTGAGTAGTTTTCTCACACATGCGCTCAGCTGAAGACTCGAGGGGAATCCTCTTGAGATTTCCAGAGCTCTCTTTCCCTCTCTCCTTCTCCCCTTCTCCTTCCACCCCTCTCCCCACCCATCCCGTGGGTGGAGATTTGAAGCTGTATGCACTCTAGAAAAATGTGTTCTAAAATAAAAACCATCCCTGTGGGGATAAACTCAAATTTTTGAGAGGGCTATTTCTGCTAAGGTGGGGCCCAGCTCACTCGGGATGGGACTTGTACTATCACTAGAGTCCTTTACAAACAGAATGGAGAAGGGGGGGGGGTGGAGATAGAGAGAGAGAGACTGTGTGAGAGAGAGAGAGTGCACCACGGAAGGAAGAAGCTGAAATCAGTGAAACTCAAAGAGAAGGGAGAGACTAGCAGACTCCACAATGTGCTGTGCCATATGACAGAGTGGCAGAGGAGCCAGGATCTCCAGCAGCCAGTTTTCAGAAAGAAAGCATTTCCCTGTTGCCTTGAGTGGACATTTTCCTGACCTTACAACCATGAGTGAATAAATTTCCATTTTTAAGCCAACCATTCCATGGTATTTTCTAGAGCATCCTAGGAAGTTTAGACTAACTCTCTCTCTCTCTCTTCCTGCCTTCTCCATGTGTATACCATAGCTGTCCTCTCCGGTGCTCTGTCATGCTAACTTGGCCTCTTAAGAACTTCCAGCTCTGTCTCCTCAACTAAGGGAGACCACTTGGTTCAACTCAGGTTCCCATCCCTGTGCTGTGGCCTGGAGCTCTATTCAGGCAGTGAGCTGGGGCCATCGCAGGGTCCCTTCGCATGGATCACCGTCCTGTGCTCCCTGATAGCCCTGTTCCAAAAGCATCATTTTCATCTATTCTGTTTGTCTAGTTGTTTCAGTCAGGAGGGTAAATCTGGTTCTTGTTAGCCCATTTTGGCTGGAGTTGGCCAAGGGATTTGACTTCGATCCAAGCTAGGTCAGTTGGGTGCAATCTCCTGGAACTGTGATCCCACCATGTGGACAAGAAGCCAGAAGCTAGTGTAGGGGAAAGAAAAATGAAGTAAACACAGAAAAGAGTGCAGATGACATTGCAATTCTTGCTTAAGTCCTTTCATATAGCCTATGGCATCCCTACTCTAGGGTTTCTTAACAGACTTCTGATTCCTTAAAGTAAAATCTCCTTTTCTCTCTAAAGTATGTAAAATTTAGAATTTATTATTTGCAACCAAAGAGTTCTACCTTATACAGCACATTGTAAGGTGGAGGGTGGGAACTGAAAGCAAAAAACTAAAGATCTTTAATCAATGGAGCACCTTCTCTTGAAAAGGGAAAAAAAAGTCGGCCCAGTGGGCCTTTCTTCCTGTTACACAAAAGGAAAAGAGATTTTAATAAGAGGATGGAAGTTATTCCGGATAGATAAAGTAGGATTTCGGTGCTTAAAGAGAATGGAAACTATTTAGAGTAAACACTGTGGGAAATATGCCTGGCTGTCTGTTGGAGTGGAACAAAAATATTTGGTGCGTAATAGAGCCCAGTTATGGTCAGAAATCATTGCTTTCTGGTGGAACCAACTTGTTGGTTTATGTGATTTTCTCCCACAATGAATGTTCAACAACATGCATTGCAGGGAAATGAACAGTAAAATTTGTCAGTCTTGGTTTCCTACAGCTGCTAAAACAAAGTACCACAAACTGAATGGTTTAAAACAATAAAAATGCATTGTCTTATGGTTCTGGAAGCTGCAAGTGCAAAAACAAGGTATTAGTAGGGCTGTGCTTCCTCTTAAACCTGTGGGGGAGGATCTGTTCCACGCCCCTCTCTTGGCTTCTGGCAGTGATTGCTGGCAATCCATGGCGTTCTCTGCCTTGGTTGCAACAAGGCCATCTCTTTCCCTATCTGCCTCTCTGTGCCCAATTTCCTTTTCTTAGAAGGATGCCAGTCTTACTCTGTTAGGGCCCATCTAATCCAGTGTGGCCTCATCTTTACTAATAATGTCTTCAAGGTTCTATTTCCAAGTAGGGCCACATTCATGGGACCAGGGTTTAGGATTTAGACATGTCTTTTGGAGAACACAATTCAATCCTTCACCGTCAGGAAGATCCGCTACTGCCTCTGTGTACTACCCACATATACCCGAAATATGCACAAGAGCACACATGAAGAATGGCATACCCACAACTGCCACACTTCACCAACCTTGGAATATGATAAGACCTCTGAACTTTAAGGAAATTATGGAAACTTTTACCAGTTGAGGCTTAAGGGCAGTATCAAAAGTGTACCTTTCAACACCAGTTCAGAAAATGCATATTACTTTCTTGAATTGTACTGCAGGGTGGGCTCCTATAATTTAGTCGCCAGATCTCTGCCTCTAGGCAGGAGCAGTTCTGACAAAGAGTGTGGAGGGGCTGGCCCAAATACTGAAACATAAATTGCATCTCTTATTTTCCTTTTTTCTTGAATCTCAGTGGTCCTTAACAAAGGTGGTACTGCCCTTTAGGGAATATTTTGAAATTTTAAGGGGACATTTTTTGTTGTCATGAAGACTGGGTACCCAATTGCCATTGAGGGATGCAACCCATTTAGGGATGCTAGACACCCTGACATCCTGCAACACGTACAGGAAAATGGAGAACTGTCTGTGACTTTCAAATGTTGCATGGGACATTCATCTGGGTAAAAAATCCATTTATAATGATCTGAGCCTAAAACCTAACTCTGTGTTACAAGAAAACACAACATATTTCTTGACTATTTCCCGGAATTCAATTACCATGTAAATTCAGGGAAGATTGTTCTTTGTTTTGTTTGGAACTTGACCAAGAGTTTTTTCACTATTTCAGAAAATCATGTACTGTGGTAATGTTGCTCGAGGTTTTGTATTTGATTTGCCAAAACTGCACCTTATCTGTGTCAGCCTGCACTTGGACTGTCACTTCAAATATGTGCTACAATGATTTGTAGCTATGGCATGCACAGATTGGTGCAAGCATTATGTCTTTTAATATCACTATGCTTGATTATTTACATATGGAAATACATCTTTTATTATACATTACAATCCATTTATTTCTTTATATTATAATAATTAGATATAATTAGGTGTGTAGATATGCCATATTATATATGAATTTTATTTCGAGATGTACTAGTCACGGATAGTTGTACTAGTTGGTTCTCCAATTAAAGAGAACCAACAGGACGTATAATGTAAATATTATGAGAATTATTATAGGAATCAGCTCTTTCAACTTGTGGGGATGGGCAAGTCCAAATTCTGTAGGGCAAGTCCAAATTTTGTAGGGCACGTCACAAGCTGGGAAATCAGGTGAAGTATTTAACAAATTCTGCGGGAGAATTTGACCGACTGAAGCAGAGATGGAAATTCTCTCTACTGACTGCTGAAGTCATCAGTTCTCCTTTTAAGACTTTCAACTGTTTGGATGAGACTTCTCTCATTGTTGAAGGCAATCTCATCAATTGATTATAGATGTTATCAGCCATAGATGCAATCATCTTACTGGTGATTTAAATCCACGAAATATCCTCGCAGTATCAATCAGGCCAGTGCTTGCTCGACAAAATAACTGGATACCATAACTTAACCAAGTTACATCATAAGTTGGCCAATTTAACTATCACAATAGTTTTGGAGAGTAGCAGAAATATTTCTCATGAAATGGGGACATGGAGTCTGATAGGATTATGAACTACCAGTATATCAGCCATACAATGCTAAAAAGTATGTCTCATAGATGAGTGTTATCCCTTACTTCTAATCCCTAGTCCAATAGGATTTACCTGGAATTGGCATGATGAAGAACTAGAGAAAATTGAGGGGCAATAAATATCTGTCTGTGGTATAAAAACATGGTAAGGAACAAATGATGCTGACTTGGCTGTAGGTATAATGAAGAAGCAAGACGAGCACTTTGCTCAAAAACCTTCAATAGATCTTTACGTCCAAACTTTCTGTAATCAGTGCCATCTACATTTCCAACTTAATTTCTCTTATTTATCTCTAACAGTCTCTCCCTTTCAGGTGAAATAGTCTTTTCCCTGTCTCAGAAACATTTCCAAGTACATATTTCCATCCAAGAACTCTCAATACTTTCTTCTTTTTTTTCTAATGCTGATACAGATTTCATAGCCCAACCTTTTCTCACCACGTAGCATTTTCTAAAGCTCCATGAAATGTCCCTGAAATTGACAGAATTGGGCAATTCCTAGGTAGAAAATAATATGAAAATACACACATGAAAAGGCCATTTGGAAAAAAGGACCACAATAAAACTGAAATTATGGGTTACAAGTTATAAGGAGGCAGAACATATGAATAAACACATTCTTATTTGTTAACAACAAAAAGAGGTGCTCTAGTTTGCTAGCTGCCAGAATGCAACATACCAGAAACAGAATGGCTTTTAAAAAGAGGAATTTAATGTGTTGCTAGTTTACAGTTCTAAGGCCGGGAAAGTGTCCCAATTAAAACAAGTCTATAGAAATGTCCAATCTAAGGCATCCAGGGAAAGATACCTTGGTTCAAGAAGACCGATGAAATTCAGGGCTTCTCTCTCAAGTGGAAGGGCACATGGCAAACACAGTCAGGGTTCCTCTCTCATCTGGAAGGGCATATGGGGAACACAGTGTCATCTTCTACGTTCTTCTCCTGGCTTCCTGTTCCATGAAGCTCCCCAGGAGTCATTTTCTTTCTTCATTTCCAAAGGTCGCTGGCTGGTAGACTCTGCTTCTCATGGCCATGTCATTGTGCTCTCTCTGAATCTCTCCCATTTTCCACAATGCTTCCCCTTTTATAGGACTCCGATAAACCAATCAAGACCCACCCAATGGATGGAGACATGTCGTCACCTAATCCAGCTTAACAACCACTCTTGACTAAATTATATCTCCAGGGAGATGATCTGATTACAGCTTCAAACATACAGTATTGAATAGGGATTATTCTACCTTTATGAAATGGGGTTTTGATTAAAACATGGCTTTTCTAGGGGGCAGACACCCTTTCAAACCAGCACAGGAGGATTAGATGCAGAAAGGAGTTCTTGAGCAGGCATGGTGGAGGTGGTGAGGGGTGTGGGTGAATTCTTGCTGCTGAAGATATTGGTAAAGGACCCACTTTCTAGAGCTGGACTGTGTTCTTCAGGTACTCGCCTCCATGAGAGCTGGATATGCCTGAATTCCTGTGAGGGTTTACATGGTCAGGATGGAACAACCTCAGTATGTTCCATATGACAGCTGTCATTCAGTCTTTGGGAACACATATCTAGATCACAGAACCTCAAGATGCACAGGCCTCTACAACTTCCAAACCACATCCTACCTATAATGGACCTTTGTTGCTGCCTACAAGCATCCATTTCTTCCTTCTTCCTTTCTAACGTCATCCATATTTTAGTTTCTCCACATAGCCCCTGTGCTTCAGAGGTGGCTGATCCTACCCCAGCTCCAGGGATGGCCCCTGACGGATTGTCAGCCAGTCAGCACATTCCGTTCTCCTGTTTGCAGTCATTGGTTCAAAGGTTAAGCAGAGGACCCTGGCATGTAAAATCAACATGAGTTTCAAACTCTGGCTTGAAATTCTAGGATGGAGCTGTCCGTCTACCACTGGATGCGGATGGAAAGGCTGAATGTGGCTGCAGTCATCCTGGAATCATGCTGAGAGCCTGCCTTGGGATGAAGGAGGACACTACAGATGGTTGAGTTGAAAGCCAGAAAGAAACAAGATCCTTTTTCAACACTGATCCCCATTTTAGGGGGTGGAAGCCAGAAGTACTTGCAAAGGCTAATGATTCCTATGCTGTAAAACTTGGTTTGGGAGCTTCAATGGGAAATTGAGTTGTTTAAATTCCACTATGAAGCTCCACTGCAAATGACCATGGTGATGTCTTTAATAAACTACACAGTAGATTAAAAGCCATGTGACTAATTTTTGTAGCTGGCACGCAGAAGTCAGCTGCAGCAGTGATGCCAAGTAGCAGGCTGTGGAGGACCATTGATATGCGTGGTGGAGAATGCCTGCAAATCCCATGCGTTGGAGGAGCATAGTTTAGCAGGCTGTCCCGTGCTTACTGTCCTTATTCCCATATGTGACCTTCAATACTCCCTCCCTATTGGAGAAAGCACAGTGGCCCTCGGTTCCTTCCCACCAGAGGGTTCCAAACACATACAGACAAAGCTAATATTAATGGGTACCATTTGCCCAGCACTCTCCACGTGCCAGGCACTGTTGTGAACACTTCACGTGCATTGTCTCACTTAATCCTCATGATATCCTTTGAGGTGGGAACTATAAGTATCTCCTTTACAGAGATGAAGAAATAGAGGCATGGAGAGATTAAGGTCACAGAGTCAATAAGGTCCCATGGCTAGTAAAGGGAAGAGTAAAAATTTAACCCCAGTGGTCTGGCTCTGGTTTATTAACCCCTACACTACACTGACTTAATTTGTATGCACTCCTTCCTTTTCTGCTCTCAGACCCCTCCAATGATTTATGAGAGAAAATTCACTGTTATACTTTGTACATTGTATATTTTATATATGTGCATATTTTAACATATTTCAGAAGTATAAAATAACATAGCATATTCTTTTTTTTTTTTTTTTTGGCATGGGCAGGCACTGGGAATCGAACCCAGGTCTATGGCATGGCAGGTGAGAACTCTGCCTGCTGAGCCACCGTGGCCTGCCCCATATTCTTTTTATATTTATAGTATTACTATTAAAAATGAAGAGTCCTCCCCCACCTAAGAGGGTACACTTGCTGGGTTCTGCTGTGAGCTCCATAGAGGAATCTTTCAGCACCAGATACCGGTGAGCAGTACCTGGGCCAACAGTAGCCAGGGTGGAAGAAGCAGCCAAATTTAGAATACACAACCTGATGTAGAAGGAAGTGTCAGCTTTCATCCAAGCCCTGAATATGTCTGCTAACAATTCTGGTCCATGAATAAGTTAATGAGGCTCGAGCCATGCCCAGTGGACATTCACAGCCTTCTCCTTTGGGATGAGTCTCAGCATGTCAAGACGTACCAAGACTTTGTGCCCTCAAATGAAGAATAAGACTGAACCAGCGCAGGTCTGAGGGCAGGAGGGACCCAGCCAGTGACCACGAAGACAAATAGTCACCAGTTCTTCAGAAACTGGTTTCCATAACCAAGGCACCATCAATGAGATGCCACACTTGTGACTTGAGCCAAGCTTGCTGGGACCTCAATCCACTTTTATTCCCTAGGGTGAGACAGGAGATGAGACAAAATTACTGTATGACGAGACCACCAGGAGACTGATTTCTGACCATCTTCCCTTCCCATGCAACCCTTAAGAGGCTGGGAGAGGAATAGGATCTCTCCCTCCTTTGAGGAGACAGCTTGATTAGAATTTGATTTGTCAATAGATTACTTAGATTACTTTCTATTCTCCCAGCAGTTTTCTCTTACTGCAGCAATCTATGCTTAATGAATACTAACCTATTTTAACAGTCACTGTTTAACCCTCTCCTCCAAATAAAGTAAAGGGCTGGCATTCATTGAGCATTTACTGTGAATCAAGTAACAACATAAGGAATAATTCACCCTTCTCTCTTCTTCCAAATTAAAATGGAACCTGTCATTTGTTTTCTTGAGGCCTGGTATAAAGACAGGAGAGCATTGTCCAGCTTGAGACTGTTAAGAGCGGTTGTCCAGTGTATGCGTCACAGATCCCTAACGCACTAGTTGCAATAGTTGCACTTTTGGCCCTCTTCTTCCTCACTGAAAGAGCTAATGGAAGATGCCACCTGCATCTTTCATTCTGAAGCCAAAGCAACTAGGCTGTGAGAGTGACCTCTAATGATGGTCCTGAAAGTCCGCTTTGGAGTAATTGTGGCTCTGCCTTCCCGCCTGCGGGTTTGCAAGAGGGGAAGCTGGATTTGCAACAGATTTTTGATAGGAAAGAGACTTTGCTCCGGCTGCAAACTGCTTACTTGGTTTCTTTTTTTCATTTTCAAAACTCAAAGATTGTTCTTTCTAAGCATTGCTGTGGGGCAATGTAGGAACTTATTAGGATTTCTATTTCTGCATCCCAAATATTCTTATCATAAATGTAGTTGACTGTTAGAAGGCTCTTAAACTATTCTGTACTTCCCAGTGCAAAGCCAGTGAAGAGAAATCTCATTTGCTTTCTCTTGCCCACTATATTCAATGCCACAACAGTAGATGTATACAGCAAAAATTTTAAAAAGAGTAATCTAACATTTTCTTTCTCTGTTCAATAATAAATTGTTATGTGTGATAAGGAAATAGTTTACTACCAGAAAGACGCAAAGAATGTGAACTTACAGAAGCTGATTGGAAACGCTCTTTAAACATTGTGAATACAAATCAATTGTTGATGATTTCTCAGGACCTCGGCACCAGTTTCATGCATTAAAATCTCTTTGAAAACTTTAAAGCCTTGTCAATTTAGTAGGTGTCATGGTTAGGGACAGGTGTCAACTTGGCCAAGTTGTGGTACCTGTTCATCTGATTGGGCAAGCGCTGGCCTGTCTGTTGCAATGAGGACATTTCATAGGATTAGGTCATGATCACGTCAGCTACATCCACAGCTGATTCCATTTGTAATCAGCCAAAGGGGAGTGTCTGTTGCAATTAGTGATGCTAAATGTAATCATGGGAAGCCTTTTAAGGAGGACTCAGAGGAGACAGGTTCCATTCCTGCTTTGGCTGGTGAGCCTCTCCTGTGGAGTTCATCCAGGCCATCCATCGGAGTCATCGGCTTCACAGCCTGCCCTGTGGATTTTGGACTCTGCGTTCCTACGATCACGTGAGACACTTTCATGAATTTTATATTTGCAAGTGTTCCCTGTTGGTTCTGTTTCTCTAGAGAACCCTAACTAATACAGTAGGTATGATTATTACCTCAGTAGTTAACAGTTTAAAATTATATGTCGTATATCAAAATGTACAAAAGTTAGCATGTTTGTAAATGAATAAAATGTTAAGTCATGTTACTGGTCAATTTATGGAAAATGTTTAGGGGCTTTCAGTATAATTTAATTCCTAAGATAACAGCGGCAATATCATTTATGCCAGGAAAGAAAATACCAAAATCAGACACAAACCAAAGGCATCAACGTTAACGTGATTTTAATGAAAATTGTTAAAGAACTTTAAAAAATATATTTAATGGTTCAAAATTTATATTGCTAAAATACTCTATGTTTGGTATGGTAAATAACCTAAATGAGATTTTTCAATGTTTAAATATCAAATTTTAAAGGGTACTTATAACCCTCCTAAAATTCTATTTGGTAGGAGAAGGAGGGATGGAGAACATGAGAAAAGAAGGGACTAATGACACTTGTTTTATTTGTCTATACTTTTTATATTTTAAACGTTCTGAACTAATGCTTACTATATAAATGTGTTAAATCTTTGTAAAAATGTAGGATTTCAAATCATTGTAATCATTAATTTGGAGTATCCTTAAGATGCAAATGAACATAAGTATGCAAAAAGTGGCATGCTATTATTGCTGTAAATTTCTTAAGTAGGTAGAATCTTTTTTTGAAGATAATGCCTCACTTCTAGAGGCAGCTGAGAAAATATATTGGCATAATCAAATTTCAGTGTTTTCTAAAAGCAACAGTAATTTTTTAAATTTATCTTTTTTTTTTTTTATACATGGGCAGGCACCAGGAATCGAACCCGGGTCCTCTGGCATGGCAGGCAAGCGTTGTTGCCTGCTGCCACCGTGGCCCACCCAGCCTTAAGTTGGGATAACAATATCCTCCTCCATAAATTTTATTTTCTATAAGATTTGTATTAATAAAGTTTCCCCTGACTCTCCTTAAAATTTTTTTTTTCTTATTTCAAATCTGGAAGGATGGCTCAAGTCTTTGAATTAAAACTTTTAGTTAAAAAGAAGAACGGGTGGTCCAGGGGCCGGTGGGTCCCAGAGAAGGGCAGAAGTGGGTTAGCCTAACATGTCTAGATCTTCAGCTTTAGTTCACAGAACCAGCCATCCCGAGGATAAAACTTATTATCAGCCCACGAAGGTTCTGATTGATATGTATTGCCAGAGAAACTAGTCTAAATCAGTATTTATTCAAGGGCTCCGTCTCTCCCTCTGCTAGATTATGTAGGTCTGGGAATCAGGAAATCAGGCTGAGGATGGGATCCGCGGGTCTGTATGTTTGGGTGCCAAGAGGAAGGATGCTCCTACTAGGAGAAATGATCATATTTTCTATAAATTGGGACCTGAGGCTGCCTCTCCGCCATATCCAATTCTTCTTGCTTTCCGGGGAACATGTTTTCCTTAGCTCACCCCCTTCCTTCTGAAATGAACCGTTCCATGTCCTTATCTCATAGCTCCAGCCCAACTGGGTCACTGCACCAGTATTGGTGCTGGCAGTAGCAATGGCAGCAACATGTTTGAGGAGATGACATTGGTGTCCTTGGTGGAAGCAGAGGGTCCTCGTCACAGGAGACGGGCTTTAGTGGGCATTAATGCTTGCTGGGTTGACGGAGAATCAGACTTATTTGTTTGCAAAAACTAGTTGGCCCTTATATTCCACTTATAAATAGATTCAGGTCATTGGAAAGGCAAAAAGTATCTGGAAGTACTGAAATAGTGGGTGGAACTGAAGCAAAGAGATGTGTTTTTTTTTTAAATTGTGATATATTATATATTCACATACCATTTAATCTTCCAAAATATAGAGTATATTTTGTATATTTTGTGGTGGGTCACGGCATCATCATATAGCTGTGCATTCATCATCACAATCCATTTTTGAACAATTTTATTACCCCAAACATTTTTAAAAATAAAAATAAGAATAAAAATTAAAATAAAAAAATTAAAAAGAACACCCAAAACATCCCAAACCCTCATACCACCTATTGTATATTTATTTTTTGTCTTTTTTTTTATTCAAAACAAATGCTTTTAATTACTATTTATATGGAGACAATTTTGCTCCTAGGATGGTGTAACCTGGGGCAATACAGACTGAGTAAATTTCAAGCCTGAAACATTAGCAAGTTGGGGAGGGAAAAAAGTAAATTTTACCATACATACGTTAGATTTTTTTGGTGGGAGCATTGTCTAGGGAAAAAAAATGTTACTAAGTTCTATGTGTGATTTATTTTATACATTTTTGAATTTTTGACTATCTCTTCCCCATATTTTGCCACTGGAAAAAAATCTTAGATTTTTTTTTAACTTAGGAAAAATACTTTTAAGCATGTGATGTGTCACTTATGCTAATTATTTTTGGCAATGTTATTATAACTGATGTGACTTTATAACACTCAAGTGAAGAAAAGGCACATTTAATTATTTCTCAAATTCAAATGACATCTAAGGACCAACAGCAACATAACATAGGAAATTTCAATCTCAGTCATATTTGGGGGGCCTCTTCCTCTCCCTCTGGCAGTACAAATATCTTGGAGGATTATGCAATCCAAACAATTTATGAGAACAAAGAACGGACTGCTGGAAGCAGTCTGCTCCAGGTACAGGCAATAAAGAGGTGTATTTTTGTAGATAATTAAAACCAATAATGCTGGTTTTAAAAGTCCCTTTGCTTTTTATCATTGCTGTGGGCTGGCAATTTGAACAACATCAGTGACAAAACATGCTTTCCAGAAAAAACTATCTTTTGTGGGTCTAAATTCTAAACAATTGCTGCAATTACTTTTGAGTTTTATGTTAGCTATAAATTAGCATTTGTTCTTACTTATCTTTTAATAAATACTTCACTCTGCCTGGACTTTAATGAGAAGAACTTTGGTTAGTCAACCACACTGGCCCCCCACGTTTGTTTAGTGATGAATTCCAAAGATTTAAGAATCATTTGGGTTAATCCCTGGCGTACTACATATTTCTGCATTTGAACAGTAGGTTCAAAAGAAACAACGATTGCACAGACATTGCAAAGACGAAGGAACAGAACTTCTTTTATTTCGAGTCTGCCATTCCATATATCGACTTGGAATGTTTTCTTTGTGTTTAAGATTTAAAACAGCAATGCAGAGCGTGAGCTGCAATGTATAATATTTTTGTTTGGTTGATGCATTTTCGCTCCTACAGGAATGATGGAGCTGAATCTGCACAATACCTTTCGATGGAAATATTGTCTTTGTAGTTATTAACAGCTCATTTTGAAACTGAGGAATGATTGGAGAACATGAAGATTATGATGTGATTAATTCTAAAAATCGTTTTGTCTTATGGAGTTAAGGATGTCAAAATGCTATGGGCTTGGGTGGGCCATGGTGGCTCAGCAGGCAGAGTTCTTGCCTGGCATGCCGGAGACCCGGGTTCGATTCTTGGTGCTGGCTCGTGCAAAAAAAAAAAAAAAAAAAAATACGCTGGGATCCCCATGTTTGATGCACTTGCTGTGGCCCTGCTGGGCTGTCCAGTGAGGTTATAGGTGTCGCTGCTCTCGCAGCACGGTCCCACTGGGACAGTTGCCTGGCTCCTGGACACACACAATACTTCCCACCCGACTGCAGGCAACGTGGGGACCATGGAGCACCCCTTCTCCTCAACCCTTAGCACCCCATCTTTCCTGGACACCTCCGATTTGGGCTGACCTGTTTGGGTGTTTTGTGGGTTTTTTTGTAGATTTTATGGAGATATATTCACTTATCAATGTTCCATCCAAAGTATACAGTCAGTATCTCACAGGATGCATGGCCCAGGTTTTCTAAACAGATGTCTCTTCACACTCCTCCGAGGTAGGGAAAGCTCCACTTTCCCTTTCTGTATGCATCCTTAGAAGGAGATGGATCAAGATGGGGACAGGGAATTTGAAGTGACATATCTCAGCGTTTATATACTGAGACTGTAGACACATGAAAAACAGCTCATTTTCCCTTGGGTTATCTTGCCATGTTAGTCAAGAGGACTGTGGAATTGTATTTAAACAGCCGTCCTTGTGTGCGCTCATGGCAGAGAGAAGTACAAACGATTGCATTCGTAATACCCTGAAATCACACCTGCTGAGAAATATTATCCTCCACTTGAGCCGCTGACTTTGATAATTACAGTTTGGCTTTATTTTTGAGGGACGTGGAAGTATTCATCGCTGATTACAGTATTGTTCTTGTCAGAAGAATGTGTTACTGTGTATAATATGAGCGATGGGGATTCTTTGAAAAATGGCAAAAAGATTGCATTTTTGGTAAAGTAGAAAACATCATTTAAAACATGAGGTATTAACCAAATGCCCAATCATGCATAATGATGTAAGGTACTTAACTCACCCTGCAGATTGCTGGGAATTTGTTCTCTGTAAGTGCTCTTCTCAATACTGGCCTCTCTTTTCCATTTGGAACACCCTGGCTATTCAAACTACAGGGTGTATTTTTCTTATGTTAATAAACAAAATAACAAGTTACTAATTATCAGAAGTTGTCCATAGGGATTCTTCTATGTCTGTAGCATTCACCAAAGGAAGAGAAATCTCCTTTAACGGTAGGACTGGGGACCCTGGATGGATAACCCCCAAAAGCCAAGGAATCTCCTTGGTCTCTGAACCCAGGTTTTGCCAAATGAATCATCACCACCAAATTGCTCCCCGCTACCCCAATGAAGATCCCACCCCCACCCCCAGTTCCTGAACCAGAGTCTAATTTTCTCTGCAGCTTCTGTGTAATACTCTCCTGTTTAGCAAATGACATAAAGTATGTCACAGGGTCATCACATATTAAGCACCCATTAAACATTGGTTCCTTCCCCGTGCCTTCCATTTTCTCCTCAATGAATGAATGAATGAACAAATTAATTCTTCTCTGCTGGAAGCCAGTTTGTTCTGTCCCATGCCCCCTTGGCAGAGCCTGTCAGCGCACAGTCCCTGAATGTTGACATTTTTCATCCAGGCACACAGAAATTACCTCAATTCTGCTGATCCTAAAAGTAAGTTCCTGGGAAGGTAAAAAAGGTCCACCCTTTGTCTAATCTTAGGTTAAATAGAGTCCTCCTTGAAAACTGTAGTCGCCCCAGGCTGCAATGGTATGGCACAGGAGAGAGGGGGAGAAAACCCTCTAAAGGGGAGCAGAAAATTTTCTACATGTTTCTTCTCCTTACATCTCTCATCTTCATAATCTTGATCCTGTCCCAGGTTTGTCCCAGATTCAATACAGCAAATCCCCTTAAGACCAGACTGAGTCACATTAGTTCACTGTCCCTCTTCTTTTCCAGTCACGCCGACAACACAGCAGTGAGGCTTCTCAACAGACAGTGTCTTCTCTACCTCCCCTCCCCAGCACACCGGCTCCCCACTCCTGAGCTTGTGAAAGCAATAGCAGAGACTGGTTTCCATCTAGCTCTTTCCCATTTGCGCTGTAGTTACCTCTTTGCATTCTTCTACCTGTACTTGTTAGAGAACTAATGAAGTACCCTTTCTACCACTGAAGTTATCCTGGGACTGCCAGTGGAAAAAAAAAAAACAAATTGCATATCCTACCAAATGCAATGTCATCAGAGCTGAAATAATGCTTGAGTATGGTTACCTCTGGTACGTTTAAACTCAAACTGTCTTTTTTCTGCTGATGTGATAGCCCAGCTAGAAGTTATAACAGTGGCTCTCAAATGTATGTTCCTGAAGAATCAATTACCAACTTATGAAGATATTTTTCTGGGGAACAAACCCATACATAAAGAAGAAACCCTTTGATATTTCATATCTAGTCTGGACTGTACATTCTAGCCTATTCCAAAAACAACAGCATCATAATAACATCAAAGCAAGGCACAGATAGTAACACATCTCAGGATTTATGAGATAAGAGACATAGAATGCTGAAATGTTGGGGGCGGGAGGTAGCACAGAAGGAGGAATGAGGGCCCAGCCCTGGCATTAGTTCCCCTCCAGTTTGGCAAGGTAAAAACCAGAATGTGATCCAGGAAGAAGCAGGGAACTGGTCTCCATCAGTCACAGACCAGGCAGACTACAGGAAGCCCTCCAGAAGTGGGGGACTCAGGGATGGTGAAGTTAGGGCAGGTGATGGATGGAATTCTATGCTGGAAGTTATAGTTGTCAACTCTGAGGCATCTGTCCAAGGCTGAGGTTCAGATTGAGAAGTCTAACAGGATCTCAAGAATGTGATGGGACCTTCATCCGGAGACCAATGGAAAGCCTTGTCTTGGGAACTAACTGTGTCATGAGGGAAGGGAGAAAGTGTTGTGGGAGAAAGATGCTTCCTGGGCACCAGAGCCCACCATCAGAATGGATCTCAGGGAATGGAGTAATGGTGAGCTGCAAGCTAAGGCCCCTGAGAGAAGCCCAGCTGCTAGTGAAGAATCTCCACATTCTAGACCCAACCTGCACCTGCACGTTACACTGGTTCCCTAAGGACAGGGGCTGATTGGCAGGTCTTCTTCTTTATTCCTAGCACACTGCCAAGACCCAAGCTCAAGGCATCCTGCTTTCTTCTCTGTTGCCTAGCAACGGCCACCTCCTTGATTATCTGATTGTCATAGTTTTTCTGTAGCCTGTCTACCCTGAAAGTAAGTCCATGGGATCTACGGAAAAAGGCAAAGTCCTGGTTGTTCTACCAAATACAGGATCACTCACACGTGTAAGCAAGTGCACGCTCAGCACAAGCTCGGAGCAGGGGAAGCAACAATACCAATTTGATGCTGAACCCAAATATGGATAGGAGAGAGGGAAGGGAAGATAGAAATTCTGATGAGTCTATAAATCCCAGAATTAGCAGAAATGGGGGAAGGAGGGTAGTAGCAAGAAGGGAAGAAAAAAAAAAAGAAGAGAAGAGAGAGAACATAAATAAAATGCCAGACAATTGGATGACATATGCCCAAGACAGTTTTGAAAAGTCAAGGGTAGAGATCTGAAGGTTCTATTTCCGTCTCAGAGATCGCCAGCTGGAACACATTCTACCTCCAGGGATTGTCCAAAATGGGCACCGTGTATGAAGTTTCTCATGCAAGTGAAAAATGTACTAAGTTCCTTCAGCCTTTGTGGTTTGTTTGTTTTAAGAAAAACAATTTTGCTTAAATAGTGAAATATTTTTTACCATCACATCTACTTATTTAATCAATGAGGTATGCCTAAAAAAAAAAGGAATCCTTTGGGTCATATTATAGCTAATACATATGGATAGTTAAAAAATCAATAGTACTAAAAAGGACTTAATGAAAAATGGCTGTCTTTTAACAAGCTTCCCTCTCATCTGCCTCCATCCAATTCAATCCCACTTCCTGGAGGCAGCCACTTTCAACCGGTTTAACTATTAATTTTGATCTTTCTCTCCACATTTTAAAATAATGTGCTTGTATTTGCTGTTCATTGTTTTATCAATTTTAAGCATTACCTTTTGGTTTCTTTTATGGTGTAGATGATTTAGCTTTGTTTATGTATCTTCCCCCACCCTTTCTTCCACTTCTAATACAGTTTTAGTCCTCTTCTACATTTTAATAAAAATTGTTATTATATATAATTGTGTTACACTTAAAAATAGTTACATAATTATAATTCTTCATTACTTAGGCAAGGTGTCTACTGTGATCCTACTTCACTTCATGTCTGATTTGTTCTTCCTTTAGATTTTTTGTCCTTCATTGTGTCTCTTCTATTTCCTCCTTGCTGTGTGTGTGTGTGTGTGTGTTGTTCTCTATATTTTACCTTAGAACTTTCATTAAATGCCTGGTGATCAGTTGACTCTTTGTATTGAAAGATGAAGTGCTAAAAAATCTGAATCGAAGCTGTGTGAGTCACATTCGTTTGTTGAAGTCTTATTTTGGTTCTGGGACTTTAAGATTTTCCAGAAAAAAAATCCTCTGATCTCCAGTGCAAACATGTGTGTGTGTGTGTGTGTGTGTGTGTGTGAGTGATAAATACGTGTGTGTGTTGTCCTGACTGCTGGCATTTGAAGGAGAATAGAGGCCCCATGATGCTGTATGCAGACTGCCACTCAGTTCCTCTGTTTCCAGACTCAGATGCTTCTCCTGGTTGGAGGAACCTATGTCGGGTCTACAAACTCTCACCCAAACCCCTGTTTCAGCCTCAGCCTTTGCCAAGTTCCCAGGTACCTGTGCTTGCCTACAGAGCTGGGTGGTCTGTGGGGTCAAGTGTCTCCCTCACTTCGGGCTGGCAGGGCCTTTGTAGTTCCTAGGGGAAAGTGTCCTCAGCCTTGCAATTCAGGCCAGATCCTCCAGGCACGTCTCATGGAAATGATCATGTTTAACAGGGAGTCCTGTATAAGAAATGAATCACGAGTTACAGACAAGGGATCAATAAATCGAAAGGATCAATATGTGTATATAAAATAATTTTAGCTCCACTTTCATATTGGAGCTGAAAAACTGATATAGTAAAAAGGCTACAGTAAGCATTCAACTTTGTGGCAACAAATAAAATAATCTGGGAAATAATGTCAGATTCAAACTTCATTCATAATTGACAGATGGATAAAATGCATTAAAATTGGGGAAATGTTGTTATATACAGTGTACTGGGGTTCGCCAGAGAAATAGAACCACCAGGATGTAATCATCTATATCTATCTTTCTATCTATCATCTATCTATCTGTCTATCTATCTATCTATCTATCTATCTATCTATCTATCTATCTATCTATCTAATGTATCTCTATCACAGATTTATTTAAAAAATTTGACACACAGCTGTGGGGACAGCAAGTTCAAAATCTGCAGACTGAGAGGCTGGAAACTCAGGCAGAATTTCTTGTGCCAGAATTTCTTCTTTTTTTTAGGAAACCACAGTGTTAACTCTTAAGACCCATCTGCATTATCTAGAGTAAGCGCCTCTACTTAAAGTCAGCTGATTATGGATACTACCTAATATCTACAGAATACCTTGACAGTAGCACCTGGGTTAGTATTTGATAAAATAACTTGGTATATTAGTGTAGCCTAGCCAAATTGGCACACAAAATTAGCCTAACAGTAATGAAAGCAATTTTTAAAATAAAAGTTCCATTTTCTTTAAGTTACTCTCACAGGAAATTAAGGACTAAAACCAAAAAAAAAAGAAAAAGAAAAAGAAAAAAGCAACTTCTCTTGTGAATGGGTTGGTGGCATACGTTGACATTGGAAATAAAAGACCGTGCCACATTTAAATTCTTAATTTCATAAGCTGTGGCTTTAACTAACTGTAGCAAATGCATTGCAATAAGAAACCCTGCATATAAAAATGTAATAAGATATGAAATCCTGTATGCAATATAATGAAAAGTATAAGCTGCAAAACGTGACACCAAAACCATCAGTCACATAAATACATAGAGGAGAATTTTAAAAAGTCTTCTCTCTCATCCTACAAATGAAACCCAGAAAATCAATAACAGGGACACTTTTTCTTAAACCCTAAAAAAGTAACTAGGAGAATATGAAAATAATAGGAATGTAGAACGTACAGCAGAAAACCCGACTTCATATATAAAATTATAACTTCAATGCATATGCTCTACATTAAGAACCTATTTGCTATTAAAGACTGCTTGTAGTCAATGAAGATCAAAATGGTTCATTGAAACATTTTAAGAATGGGCAGATGGAGACTTCTGAAATTCTCGTCTGTGGTCTTTTAGAGGTGATGGCAATACTGAATGTACTGGCCAGCTTCTAGTTTGTTCCTCAGTTTGATTCTGTGTGCTGTTTTTCTCAGGGTTCGAGGCAGCTTATGTATTTGGGGTCTGAATACCAGAGATAATGCTAGGTTCTTCTTGGTACAGAAAAGCAGTTTGCCCCATCAGGCCTAGTCTCACGGCCGCCTCTTTGGCCTTGCTCCCTCTGATGACACCAGCCGCTGTGACTGATTGCTCGGTCCACACTCACCAACAACATCAGCACTGTTAGCTGAACTCTTGGCTCCAACCCCATCAACCAGGCAGGTCCCACTGGTTGAATCCTCAGACCCGGCTTGACCAATTACAGTGGCCATTTGAGACGAAGTGGAAGCAAAGGGAAAAGGGAAGGGAATTGTGAAGGACTACGCTTTATCTTTTCTCCGGAAAATGGTATCAAAGTCAAAAGACTGTAAGGGGGGAACATTTCTAAAAGTTTTATTGGGTACAGAGCCCTTGCCTGCCATGCCTGAGACCTGGGTTTGATGGCAGGTGCCTGCCCATGCGAAAAAACAAAACAAAAAATTTTATTGGGTAAAGTTTGTCAGGCATAATTGGATTTTCATAATCTAATCCCTTAATTGGATTTTCATACCCAGAAGTGTGTGTTGACCAGAAAATTTGTGACTAGACTAAACTAACGTCCCCTTAATACATCATCTCATAACCTTACATTCTCTGTCCCCTTCCCCCCTCTGCCTTTTATTTTCTTCTCAAAGGAAAAAGAAAATTTTTTTTCCACAACTGAAACAGGTGTTAGCAGTTTCTCCCTTATTCGATTTCAAAAGGGATGTGATTCCTTTCGCATTTAATCAAACACACAATTTTTTAAAAGCAGAAATGTAAATATGTAGTCTAGATCAGTTTTAAATTTGGAGAGACTGTTGCATCTGTTTACATTGCAAGTCCAGACATTTCTGCATTCTTTTCTTTTCCTTTTCATTTCTGCTCACAAAAAATGCTAGTTCTTTTCTAAACTCATCTTTTTCTGGTAGTTACCTTATCAAATGCAGCTAGAAACAGCCAATTCCTGTAAGAAACATGATGCTTCAAAACATTTTCACCTAAAGCTACAACTTCCATTAGTTGTATTTCTGACTCCAAAATTATTCTAGGGGACAGTTTTACCAAATTTTTGCTGCTTCATAACATGGTTTATCACTTTTCCAATTTCCATAACAGTTTCTATACTGTTTTGCCACCCGGTCCTGAAGCTCATGCCATATATTTTAGGTTTTGTTATATCAGGACTCTATTTCTAATACCGATTTTTGTATTAGTGCACCTTTCTCTGAGGTAACAAACATCTTCCAAATCTCAGAAGTTTGAACACTAAACATTTATTTCCCACTGATAGCCCTGTAGGTTTGTCAAGCTGCTATGACAATACCATACAGTGGGTTGGCTTAAACAATAATCTATTGACTCATGGCTTGGAAAGCTAGAAGTCCAAAATCGAGTCATCGGCAAGGACATGCGTCCTCCTCGGAAGGTGTTGCGTTTTGGTTCTGGCTTGCCACAGCCCTTGGGGTTCCTCGACTTGCATCGCTTCCCTATCATTGGTGATCACTCTCTCTTGTGTCTACTCTTCTGCCGGCTTCTGGCCTTTGACTATTCCCTATGGTATTCCCTTTTAAGGTATCCGGTAATGCGAATAAAGACCCACACCAATTCATTTGGCTGCGTTTAATTTGTAATAATACTTTCAAATGGTCTATTTGCAAACGAATTCAGATTGAGATTAAGAATATGCCTTTTGCTAATTCAGTCTAGCATGAGCTTGTGGCTTTGTGGGTTTGGTTAAGTCTGATAAGTATGTTTTCCACATCTCTCATTCTAGGACCAAGGCTAAAGAACAGCAGCTAAATGAGACACGCTTTTCTCAAGATGGATGGCAGGAGTACAAAAGGGACAAATGAAAATTAGCCATACATCTGAAAGCTTGAAATTCCCAGCAACTTCCCACTGGCCAAATCAAATCATATATATGGCCAAACACATCAGTGGCATAAGGAAGTATATTCTTTTTACAGAGGTGAGGAGAAAAGAACATATATTTGCTGCACAATAATACAATCTACTACACTCGATTAAAAATGTCAAGAGATGGGTGGTACCACATTTGGTGTAGCAATACAATTGCGAAATAAGGACTCAAGCTTGTTCTATCCTTTTACTCCACCATTTTTGACATGTTGACTTTTCAACCATCATAAGATGACTGCCATAGTTTTAGGTATCATATTCTCACTCCTCTGGGCTTCAAGCAGGAAGGAAAGTGGTAGGCTAATGGTCAAAAGGAACTTTCTTAGTAACGGAATGGAAAATTTTCCCAGAACATTCCCCTTGCATTTCATGACCCAGAGGTCTGAGTCACATGGTTTCACCGAGCTGCAGGGAAGGTTGGCCCATATAGCAAGAGGCAGATCATGGGAAGGGAGTGGGAAATAGATTTTGGAAACCAAACTGTGTGTGCAGCAGGTGTACCATCTAGAACCCAAGAAGGAGATTTAGCTCAAGGTGTAATCTTAGAAGCTGTCTGTACCCAGACGATAATTAAAGCTTTGGAAGTGTATGAAGTGACCCAGGAAGAATGAGTAGAGATAGGCTGGAAGAAGGAGGAATAAATATTGCATAATAGCAGTGAGGAGAAGAGGAGACACCTCCACGGGAGCCTTAAGAGGACCAGAAATAATAGAAATTTGACCTTCATGGGTCTTTGCCTGATTTGTCTTCTTTGCATATTTCTCCTTTACATGGAACTTGATTTTTTTTTAGGGGCAATATATGATCCTCCATATATTTCCTCCCATTCTAGGGTATCTTTCATCCAAGACAAGTCAAAGCTGTAGAAGTTTCCGGCATGAGTTCACACCAATTAGAATGGCATGCATCTCTCATGTAGCCTGCCCCTATATATTTGGAAGAAATAGCGTTTTAACCACCTACCTTTAACGCTCAATTCTGAAGCTGTGTATGGTATTTTCCCCTGGCAATTGTACTGAAATGTTTTGCTGGAAGAAGAAAAGCCAGACTTCATGAAGTAGTCTATTAACATTGTTACTGTGGTTAATCGATATTGTGTAGATTTGGCTTTGAAATTAATGTTTTCCCATAACAGATGTGCCCTGTGACTTCTGAAGTAAGTAGCCCTGGAAACTCCTGATGAGGAGAGAAAATCATGTGTCTGACAAGTGATATCTGCAGTCTTAAAACTTAGTCAAATAAATACTAGTATGTGCTGGTTTGCAAACTGAAAATGACCCCAAAAGATTTTTAACTTTTGCAAACCTAATTTTGGAAGAATTTAATGAACTTTACACAAATACAAATGAAATTTAATGGAAAGTTCATAGGTTATAAATCCCTAGCTAAACTGTAAAATTGTGAGTAATTTCTTAATCTGATATATCATCATTACCATGTCTTCTATAATCATCATTCTCTCAACCGTTATGAAATAGTAGTTACCTCATCAAATTATTATAAAACACAACTTATTCCAGATATGTCCAACCATGGAGCAGAAGGTTATTCAACCTAGGTGCATTGACTTCAGGTATTTGGTTTTCTTTTTTCCTTAGATACAAGTATCACTTCTTTTTTCTTTTGTGCACGGGCTGGGAATTAAACCCAGGCCTCCCGCATGGATGTCACTTTTTAGTGATAGCATTTATCTCAAATACTCAGATAATTGCCAACAGGGCTTACCAATTTAACTATTCATCTTTTTATATAGTGCATTAGTTATTTATTACTGCCTAATAAGTTATCCTAAAACTTAGTGGCTTCAAGCAACAAACATTTATTATCCCACAATCTCTGTGAGGCAGGGATCTGAGTGCAGCTTACACTCCCCTTGGCTGATTACAAATGGAATCAGCTGTGGATGCAGCCAACATGATCATGATTTAGTTCTATGAAATGTCCTCATTGCAACAGACAGGACAGCACTCGCCCAACCAGACAAACGGGCACCACCAATTGGCCAAGTTGACACATGAACCTGACCATGACAACATACAATCCACTCTTTTAATATGTACAATTCAGTGGTTTTCAGTATATACATAGAGTTGTGTAGCCATCACAACAATCAATTTTAGAGTATTTTTGTCAAGTCAAAAAGAAACTCATACTCTTAAATATCAAGCCCCTGTTTCCCCAGCTCTAAACAACTACTAATCTACTTGTCTCTCTGGAATTGTCTAATCTGGATGTTCCGGATAAGTGCTATCACGTAATATGTGGTCTTTTATGACTGGTTCTTTCATGCAGCATAATATTTTCAAGGTTCACCATGTTGCAACATCTATCACTACTTCATTTCTTTATATAGCTGAATAATATTTCATTGTATGAATATGCCACACTTAGTCTGTTCATTTAAACAGTTATTGGACATTTGAGTTTTTTCTGCTTTTTGGCTGTTGGGAATAAGGCTACTATGAACATTCACATGCAAGTTTTTGTGGACATATGGTCATTTCTCTTGGATATATATTTAGATGTAGAATTGCTGGGTCAAATTTTAACTCTGTGTTTATCTTTTGAACTGTCAGACTGTTTTCCAAAGTGGCTGTACCATTTTACATTCCAACCAGCAGTGTATGAAGGCATAGTCATCATAGTGGGTGTGAAGTAGTATCTCATTGTGGTTTTTATTTGCATTTTCCTGGTTACCAGTAAGGTTGAGCATTTTTTCCTGTGCTCATTGGCCTTTTGTTTATTTTCTTTGGAGAAATATCTATTCAGATACTTTGCCCATTTTTTAATTGGGCTATTTTCTTTTAAATATTGAGTTGTAAGTGTACTTTATATAGTCTGGATGCAAGTGCCTTATCAGATACATAGTTTGTGAAATATTTTCTTGCATTTTGGAGGTTTATTTTCACTTTCATGAAAGTGTCATTTGAAACACAAGCTTGTTTATTTGGATGAAGTCCAGTTTACCTATTTTTTTCTTTTCTCTCTTGTCCTTTTGGTGTCATATCAAAGAATCCATTGTCAAGACCAAAATCACAAAAACTTACCTCCATTTTCTTCTAAGAGTATTATAGCTTGGGCTTTTACTTTTTGATCCATTTTTTTTTTTTTTTGCATGGACAGGCATTGGGAATCGAACCTGGGCCTCCAGCATGGCAAGTGAGAACGATGCCTGCTGAGCCACTGTGGTCCGCCCCTCTTTGATGCATTTTGAGTTCATTTTTGTAGCTTGTCTTTCTAGGAATTTGCCTATTTCCTCTAAGTTATGTAATTAATTGACATTATCTCAATTATTTTGCATTTGAATATTCAGCTTCCCAGCATCATTTTTTGAGAAGATTATTCTTTCATCATTGAATGGTCTTGGCACTCTTGTCAAAAATCAATTGACAATAGATAAATGATCTTTCTGGACTCTATTCTATTCCACTTATCTATATGTCTTTCCTTATACCAGTACCTCACAGTCTTTCAGTAAGCTTTATAATGAGAAAGATGAATCCTACAACTTTGTTCTTTTTTTTCAAGGCTGTTATGGCTAATATGGGTCACTTTATTATTTTCCATATGGAATCTAGGATGAGTGTCAATTCCTACAAAGAAGCCAGCTGTTATTCTGATAGGAATTGAGTTGAAATTGTGAATCAATTTGGGGAGTATTGCCATCTTGACAACATTAAGTCTTCCAATCACTGACATGGGAGTTCTTCCCAATCATTTCTATCTTTATTTCATCATGTTTTGTATTTTTTCAGAATATCAGCTTTACACTTCTTTTGATAAATTTACTTCTATGCATTATATTCTTTATTTTACTATTGAAATGGAATTTTTCTTCATTTCATCCTTGGATTATTCATTCTTAGTGCCTAGATGTACAACGGGGGTTTCTATATTGATCTTATATCCTACAAATTTGCTGAACTTTTTTGTTAGTTCTAATAGCTTTTTAGTAAATTCTTATAGGATTTTTTATATACAAGATCATGCCATTTGCAAAACCTGCAAATAGAGATAATTTTACCTCTTCCTTTCCAATCTGGATTGCTTTTGCCTAATTTTCTTGCCTAATTGTACTGGCTGACACTTTCAGCAGGATGTTGTATAGAAGAGTTAAAAGTTGACATGCTCATCTTGCTCCTGACTTTCATCGTTAAGAATGACGTTACCTGTGGGTTTTTTCATAGATGTCTTTTGTCACGTTGTAGAAGTTCCCTTCCATTTCTAGTTTGTTAAATTTTGTTTTGTTTTGTTTTTTTAATCATGAAAAACTGTTGGATTTTTTTCAAATTAGTTTTCTACATTTGTGTAGATGATCATTTGTTTTTGTTTTTTATTCTATAGACATGGTGTTTTACATTTATTTATTTATGTTGCCAAACCAACCTTGCATTAGTGGAATGCATTCCACGTGGTCATAGTGTATAATTCTCTTTATGCATTGCTGGATTCAGTTTGTTAGTATTTTGTTGAAGACTTTTGCATTAATATTCATTAGGTATATTGATATGTAGTTTATTTTCTTATGATGTCATACTCTGGTTTTGGTACCAGACTAATAATACTAGCCTCATAAAGTGAGTTGGAAAATATTGCCATTCTTCTATTGTATGAAAGCATTTGTGAAGAATCAGAAATGATTTTTCTTTAAATGTTTGAGAGAATTCATTAGCGAAGCCATCTGGGTCTGAGTTTTTCTTTGTGAGTAGTTTATTATTATTATTATTATTACTAATTCAGTCTCTTTATTTGTTATAGGTCTATTCAGATTTTTTGCTTCTTCTTGAGTCAGTTTCTGTAGTTTGTATCTTTCTAGGAGTGTCTATTTCCTTTAAGTTATATAATTAATTAGCATACAATCTTTCAGAGTATTTGTTCATAATTTTTTAAAATTCTGTAAGGTTTGTATTGTTGTCTTTTCCATTTCTGACTCTGGTAATTTCAGTCTTCTTTTTCTTTTTCTTGGCCAATCTTGCTGAAGGTTTGCCAATACTTTTTATCTTTTCAAAGAAATAAATTTTGGTTTTGTTAATTTTTGCAATATTTTTCTGTTCTCTATCTCATTGATTTCTGCTCTGATCTTTATTATCTCCTTTATTCCTCTTTACTTTACATTAGCTTGCTCTTCTTTTTCCAGTTTTAAGGTGAAAGTTAGGTTATTGATTTTAGAGTTTTCTTTTTTCTTATATAATATTTCATTCATAGTTAGAAGTTTCCTTCTGAGATATCTCTTTGCTGCATCCCATAAATTTTTTTACATTGCATCTTTATTTTCATTCATCTCAGAGTATTTTCCAATTTCCCTTGTGATTTCTTCTTTGACCTATTGGCTATTTAGGAGTATGCTGCTTTATTTCCACATATTTTTGTGTTTCATAAATTTTTGTTATTGATTTCTAATTTTGTTTCACTGTGATCAGAGAACATACTTTATATCATTTAATTCATTTAACATTTATTGAAGTTTGTTTTATGGCCTAGAAGTAACAGTTTTTTCATAACCTACTCTTACAAGTGACATCCCATCACTTTTGTCATAATCTATTTGTTAAAAGGTAGTCATGAAGTCCAACCCACAGATAACAAGAGGGTATTACACAGTGTATAAATACCAGGAAGAAAGGATCATTGGGAACTATTGCAGAGGCTGCCTACCACATATGGTAAGGTAAGGCTGGTTTATTAAACATTTTCAAATGGCAAGGTAAGACTGCACCATGTCCTGTTTCTGACAATGATTTACTTGATTGGGTTTTATGTTCCAAGAGCACTGATAAACATGCCTGCCAAAAGTCTAGACCTGAGGAGGTGGGATGCTACTTGTTAAAGAAATGGAATTTTGGTTCGTATTATTTTTCACAGTTTGTCCTTCCATCCCTACCTTTGCCTTGGTTCGCTGTGTGAGGATTATATGTCGCCATCTTACTTTGGCCTTCAGCCCTGTGGATTGATTTGACCAATGGGACATACCGTGAAGGAACACGGTCCCAGTCTTAAGCAGAAATGCTAAGAGGCATCATGTGCTTCCACTTGTCCTCATCTGCTCTTGCCATCCAGAATGAAAAGAACAGAATGAGAGACACATTCATAAACCTGAACCAGATTCAGGCCTAACCCAGCTGAGGCAGGCCAACCCACAGACCCAAAAGTGAGAAGCCTGTATTTGCTCTTGTAAGTCCCTGAGATTTGGAGGTGCCTGATTGTGTGTGATACAAATGCAGACCACAGGGATAGAGCAAACTTCCCAAAAGATGTCCAAAATTCTGTTTCCAAATTCCACAGAGGCTAATTGAAGCCCAGTTCCCTACTGGTAATTCTATGGGAAGATGCTATTTCAAGACAGTTCAGTTCAAAAGTTTGATTTTGGCAAAATCCTCACGGCCTACAATAAAGATTTTGAACACAAAAGGATATGCATCTTTTTATTTTTTTTTTACCAGTTATTTCAAGTCATTGTGTTTAAAACTTGGTAAATGTTCAGTTTTCTAAAATTTTAGATATTGTATATTTCATCTCTATCAAAAACTTTTCAATTTGGTTTACTTTGTCATCTAGATAGTTGCCATTGAATCCTAGTGAAAGAAGAAACTTTTAAAATGGAATAATAGGTGCTATTATTAACTCAGTGGGATAGCTATTTAGATAGACATGTGATTGCGCTACATCCTTGGACACAGGAATAAATGTGAAAGGGATTTGGTAAACAACATGTTGTCTTTAAATATCTCTGGGAACATTAATGCAAATCTCCCAGTTATGGCATATATCTGAAGAAAGAAATGTTGAATAGTGTAGGGCACACTCATTTTAGTAGATACTTGTTTTATTTGTTTTTTAATTCCTTATCTGCATATGAAAAGAAAATCCAAAATAATTCACCATTTTTTAACACCAGCAGGGCCAGAAGTCATCTTGAGTATAAGCTCTGGGTTATTTGGGCATGCCTTGGGTACACATGAGTGAGCTAACAGGCATTGTCTAGAGTGATTGCAGAGGCTGCCAAAAGTCATTTATTGAGAGCTCAGTCTTCTGTTTTGTGATCCATTAGTCCAATTGTTATACAATATGTTTCAGGGACAGAAAAAAGGTCATAATTCAAAGTTATATTTAAAAAGAAAATCATTCAAGTGACGAATTAAAACCCGTGAATTGGACCAAAATGGCAGCATAAGGCACTCCGGGGTGCTGATCCCTCCCAGAATCTTTGCACAACAAGTACAAACTGGCAGAGCCACCTTCCTCAGAACTGTAGAAAACAAAGGATTGCAGTAACCGAGCAAGTGCCAAATCAAGAAAACAGGGCTTTAAAAATGCGTAGGAGAAGCTCACAGCCCCCTAGCTGACCCTTCCCCTAACCCTCCCCAGGGTGTGCAGAATCAGCTTGGGTTCCTGACCCTGCTCCAGAGGGAGCAGAGCATCCCCTGGGTGCCATATTGCGGTGCCTACAGGTTAGAGCCAATTGGCGGGTGGCGGCATGGGAAACTGAACCGGGAAACTCTTCTCTGGCTGGCCTTCCCGGGTTACCTATCAGGCAGAAGCAGCTTGCTGACAGCTAAAGCAGTGTAAGAAACAATTAAGTAAAAGTGGCCTAGGCCAAAAAATTACCTGCTGTAAATCACACCATAGAGTGGCCGGGAGGGGGGTGAAAGTCTATTTCATAAGCAGTAGAAGGGGCACTGGAATTCCTGGAAAAGGGGAAATTCCTAGGACAACGAGTAAACACAAACCCAAGACAAGCTGCAAGCTCGGAAAACAAGGTGAGGCCCCGACACTTCACTTTCCCCTCAGGCTCATCTTCTTGTAGGAGGGCTAAATTCCCAAGGAGAGCACCAGCCAAGGTGCAGTAAGTTTGCAGAGACTGATAGAGGTGTTTTTGCATATGTAAGTTTTTGTTGGTAGCTCCTGGTGCTCAGTGAAATCTGTCACAAAAATAACTGGATAAAATTGTAAGTCATAGCAGCTCAGGGCCCAAATCTCAGAGCTAACACTTTAATATATTAAAATGTACAACGTGCCACAAAAGATTAAAAGACAAACAAAGGATCAGGAAATGATGACACATCCAAAGGATCAAGATAAAAATGGATATAGAACAAATTCAATTTTAATTCAGCAAATTTTACTGGCCACCCACAATATGCCAGGAACTGTTCTAGGCACTTGAAATAGATTAGTGAATAAAGAAGAAAAAATTCCCTATCGGTAGAACCACTGAGATTTCCTGAATATTGCATGTGAGATGTGAGAGAAACAGAGGAACCAAAAATGACTCCAAGGTTTTCAGCCTGAACAAACAAAAGGCCATAAATTGAGAAGGGGAAATCTGTGGTTTTACTATGTTTGGGGCGCTGGGGAATGTCAGTTCTGTTTTGGATGTATTGAATATATGATGTTTATTAGACATTCAAGTAGAGATGTTAAGAATGCAGTCTCAAGTTTAGTAAAGAAGGCTAGGCTGGAGATAGAAATTTAGGAGTCATCACCAAGGTGTTATGTAAAGGGAGAGGCGAGGAATTGTTCATCGAGGAGGCAAGTGTAGATAGATAGAGAAGAAGACCAATGGCCAAGCTCTGGGGATTCCAACATAAAGAAAACTAAGAGAAGAGGAGAAACCAGTAAAAGACACTGGGAAAGAGTGATCTGATAGGATGAAAACCAACAAAGTTTGTAGTCCTGGAAGTCAAAGAAGACAATATCTCAAGGGAGAAAAATGAATTGTGACAAATGCTGCTAATAGATTAAATAAGGACTGAGAAACAGCCATTAGATTTAGCAATTGGAGGTTATTGGTAACTTTAATGAAAGCAATTTTATAACAGTGGATGGGTAGTAAAGAGTCTGTTTAGAGTGAGTTTAAAAGAAAATGGGAGGAAAGGAATTCGGGAGAGAAAGAACACCTGAAATCTTTCAGCTTTGATCCCATTCTGTCGTCTGTTGCCATCATTAGGTCTGGGTCATGTCTCCCCTTCTAAGTTATAAATTCATTGAAGGCATAAAAAGGCCGTGTCTTTGCCAACTAAATATCTGCCGTGTCATCTGGTACAGTGCCAGCACACGACAAGTCCTCAGTCAATTTGGGTTGATAGACTGGTGATTGACTGAATGCATATTAAACTAAAATGCTCTTGGGTGAAATTAAGTTCCTCCGTATCCTTTTGGTGCTCCCTGGTTTCCTGTTTCCTTTATGGTTCTTCCATCCCCTGACACAGACAGATACCCACTGCCCTCTGGCTACCTTCTAACTGCCCCAGCCTTTCCCTTCTTCCCTCCACATCTCATTTGCTTGGCAATATACCAGCATTGAACCTGGAGCTCTCTCCAGAAGTTGAGGGGGGTGGGAAGAGGGTAGCTGACCTAATAAGAGAACTCCAACTCGGGACCTATCACTTCACAGGGGCTTCTATTGGGTAAAGTCCACCTTAGGGAGGTATTTTAATGCTGGGAGGTGCAGGCTAGTAGGAGCCAGTCCTCACAACACATAAAAAAAGGATATGCATTGTGACATGGTGCTTTTTTCTTCATTCAATCTGAACTACAGGCATTCAAAGAAACATTAACTGGCTACTTCTAATCGAACAAGAAGACAAGCTAAAATAAATCCAAACACCACAGAGTTGTTCTTAATTGCTTTCTGACAGGATTAGTTTTTAAGTTTGCAACTTGGTACTTAAGCATTTTAAATGATGCACAGGCAGATCTGTCTAGACATTTAATCAGCTTTCTTCAAATTTGTCACTGTGTTGGGTTCATTTTCGGCTGCCATATATGCTTTAGTTAATTTTAGAGTATGAGATTTGAATTGCTGGATTTCATTCACTCTCTTTAGAAATGCTTTTACATGCTAGAGACTATGGTCCAAAATAAAACAAACAACAAATACATATGAAGGAAAGTCCAGATAGCATGACTTTAAAAATTAGCAACACGTTTTGGCTAATTTTTAGAGCAGACAGGTTAAAATTAAGTATAACTTTCCTCTTATTTCTTTTTAACTTTTCTTTTGCAATTACAAAATATCATCCAACTACATACTCAAATGTTAAAATGTGTAAATATTTTCATACAAATCCATTTTGAATCATTGAATCTTTGACGAGAAAGGAGCTACATATTATTGCAAATGAAAATACTAATGTACAAAGAAGGAAACTGACTTAGCTCAAGCTATTTGGCAACTAAAGTGCCAAAGAATTCGAGCAACAGAATTATCCAAGCTTGAAGTCTGAAAGCAGTTTAATAAATACCTTTTACCATGTTGAAGGCAAGAACTATATGAACTCAATAAAACAAATCATCTCCATAGGGAGAAAGCAGACAGGAAGGCAGCTGAGAATATTTCTGTCATCTGGGTATCTTATTTTTCCAGATAACTAGCAAAAAATGACCATGTGATTTTTCTTTGTTTTGCAGCGATGACCCAGAAGGCAAAGATAAGCATCTGTGGAGCCTGACAGTTCTTGTTAATGTAAATAAGATGGGTGTGAATTGTAATCAATATGTCATCAAAGAATAAAAGAGCATACATTGTAAATTCACTAATATTTGACTCTAAGGAAAACAGAAAAAAAAGAATGAAGTGAATCACAAGTACTGAAAGAGTTTATTCAGGAAATAAAAGGATTATCAGCACAGCAAAGTATAATAGCCACGGATCAGCTCATCCCCGAAACTCCATGTGGTCCAGCCTAGGCTGCAGCATAGCTTTCTCTTGTGTTATTCAGGCAATTTTGAAAAAAGATAAAGAGTTAAAATAAGCTAGCCTTTGTATTTCCCTTTGTACCCCTTTCCCCAACAATCAAGCTACCAGAACAGCAAAACAAAACCAAAACAGTCTTTCAATAAGAACATTTTATGACTTTTCTCCCTGCCATTATTCTCTTTTGGCTGAACAATCTTTTTTTTTTACCACAGAGTATTTATTTTCCTTGCAATGTATGAAGTCATAGCCCTATGTAATCGACTGTAGTAATAATTTTGCTGGATAAAAGGAATAGAGAAAGTCCATCTCAAAAGGCAATTTGAAATTTTTCCATTTTATACTTTTTCTTCATCCCCCCCCAATCTATTTCAGATGGATTAAAAGATTGACTAATAAATTAGCAAAGCTTAGAAAAATCAGTATAAGATATAACTTAATAGCCCAGAAGTCTGTGGAAAGGTATTTTAAAGTTATAAGTTTAGAAACAATAGAGGAAATAATAAAGGAAAAGAGGAAATAATAAAGGAAAAGATTGACAGATTCAAGTGCATACAAAAAATAATATTTGCATATAAACACAGAGTTAAAGTCTTTACTTACGGAAAGTTCTGGTAGGAGAGTCCCTTCTCTATGGTGATTGCTCTGATCATACGTCATGGATCTTTTATAACATACTTTTAAAATTTCTCCTTGCCAATCAAAATAAATGACACAGAAAACTGGATGAATGGAAAAAAATAGTAAGCCTTAAATAATTAAAAAGCAAATGATATGGCTATAAGGCATGCAACTAAGTGAATGAACCTTGAAGACAGTATGTTGAATGAAATATCAGAAACAAAAAGACAAATATTATCATGCATGGCTTATAAGGACTAACTACAATATACAAATTTGGACAACTGAAGTCGAGAGCATGAGTTATCAGGTTGGGGCCTGTTGTAAAGGGTCCTAGATTATAAGCTCTTATAGCAGTCACATCTATTCTGGAGTTGTAACTTATTTCTGAATTCTGAGATGTTGAGCAATTTGTGTATAACCTGGTTGTTCCTTGAAACTTGGGGTGTTTATGTCACACCTGAGACTGAGAGTTAAAGCTCTGAAGCTATGAAAGTCAGCATTACCCAATTCAGGAACTGTTTAAAAAGTTGAAAAAGTGATCAGACTTTAACTAGAGATATGAATGAAGCTGATCTGGACAGGACTAAGGTAAATCAGAATACAGGGTAAAGGATGATATTGTCCATATTTTAAAATTTCAACTTCTGTGTGAGTTCAAAGGAAGAGATATTTGTTTGGTGCAAAATTTATATTTTGGGTAACACATTATTTAATTTAACTTGTATGGTCAGTTTAGTTGAACACTATAATTACATGGAATCTTGAATAAGACATGAGATCTTGCTGGTTTGTACAGGTTAGTGTGATGCCCTGATACTTCCCAGAGTAATTTGAGCAGAGAATAAAAATGTATTTGCAAAGTCCCCTTGGGGAACTGGGGAGAAAGGAGGAAATATTAAACTTTCCCATCTGGGAATTCCTGATATCCTTGCAAGCAGCTGGGACCACCAGTTCAACAGACTGAGCCTTCGATCTTGGGGTTTGACCCTATGAAACTTATTCCTGCAAAGGAGAAGCTAAGCCTACTTATGATTATGCCTAAGAGTCATCCCAGAGAACTTGTTTTGTTGCTCAGATGTGGCCTCGCTCTCTAAGCCAACTCTGCCGGTGAACTCATTACCCTCCCCACAACGTGGGATATGACTCCCAGGGGTGTAAATCTTCCTGGCAGTGTGGGACAGGACTTCTGTGACGAGCCAGGACCCAGACCATGGGATTACAAAAGCCTTCTTGACCAAAAGGGTGAAAAGAGAAATGAGACAAAGTTCCAGTGGCTCAGAGATTTCAAACAGTGTTGAGAGGTTATCTTGGAGGTTATTATTATGCATTATATAGATATCCATTTTTAGTTTATGGTGTATTGGAGCAGCTAGAGACAAGTACCTGAAACTGTTAAGTTCTGTTCCAGTAGCCTTGATTCTTGAAGACAATTGTATCATGATATAGCTTTTACAATGTGTTCTAGTTTGCTAGCTGCCAGAATGCAATATACCAGAAACAGAATGGCTTTTAAAAAGGGGAATTTAATAAGTTGCTAGTTTACAGTTCAAAGGCCAAGAAAATGTCCCAACTAAAGGAAGTCTATAAAAATGTCCAAGCTAAGGCATCCAGGGAAAGATACCTTGGCTCCAAAAGGCCGATGACATTCAATGTTTCTCTCTCAGCTGGAAGGGCACGTGGCAAAATCTGCTAGCTTTCTCTTCCAGCTTCTTGTTTCATGAAGCTCCCCCAGAGGCATTTTCCTTCATCTCCAAAGGTCACTGGCTGGTGAATTCTCTGCACTGTGGTTCTGCAGCATTCTGTTGTCATTCTTTGCTCTCTCAGAATCTCCAGCCTTTTCCAAAATGCTTCCTGTTTTATAGGTTTCCAGTAAACTGATCAAGACCCATACGGAATGGGTGGAAACAGTTCTCCATCTATTCAAATTTAATACCCACAATTGATTGAGTCATATCTCCACGGAGATAACCTTTTCAAGTTTCCAACTATATAACTGAATAAGAATTAGAAGAAACCGTTGCTTCCACAAGATTGATTAGGATTAAAACATGGCTTTTCTAGGGTATATCAATCCTTTCAAACCACCACACAATGTGATTATGTGATTATGAAAACCTTGTGTCCAATGCTCCCTTTATCCATGGTATGGGCAGATGAGTAAAAAAATAAGGACAAATAATAAATAATAGAGGGGAATAAGGTGTAAAATAAATTGGTCAGATTGAAATACTAGTGATCAATGAGAGAGAGAGGTAAGGGGTATGGCATATATGAGTTTTTTCTTTTTTCTTTTTCTTTCTCTTTCTGGAGTGATGCAAATGTTCTAAAAATGATATGGCTATGAAGACACAACTATGTGATGATATTGTGAGCCATGGATTGTGCACCATGTATGGGATGTATGTGTGTGAAGATGTGCAAATAAAAATATTTGGAAAAAAAAAAGAATCTGTCTCAACAGATCATTCTGGGCAGCCACCATCAGTCAGATTCAGTTTGTTCCTGAGATGAAACCTATTGGCAATCCCCGATCTTACTGTATACACAAGCAGTTTGGTATTACTACTGCTTTCTGATAAAACCAAATAAGATGAATTAAAAACTTAATAATGATGTGATAGTATGTTTAATTTGACCAATATTTTTCAGAATTTCAAATGTACTTTGGTAATGTAAACATAACACAAACACACAATTTGTTTTTAAATAAATTGAATGAATGCATCATGCTCTGTTCAAGTTGAATCCTAGAAGCACAATGATTTATGAATATTACTTATATATGTGATTTAACTGGGCAAATAGGGATTTCTAAACTGTATGGGAATTTGAATGGATTTAGGAATGGAATAGATGGTTCTCTTTTTTATATTTTAAATTTTTAGTTACTATTTCAATAACAAAAACATTACAGATACAAACAAAAAGCAAATGATATGAATAGTCCATTTTTACATAAGGAGAGCCATAGACTCATATTGAAGAAATAAATAAATAAATCTCAGCCCCATTAGCAAACAAAGAAATGTAAATTGAATAGTGAGATTAATTTTCATCCTATTAAATTAGAAAAATATAATGATTATGCAAAGAGCTGCCCAGAATACATAATAATGAGCACTATGGTACATTTTAGTGGCTGTACACATTACTTCAACATTTTGGAAACTATATTAGTCTTATGGATCAAGAGCTATAGAAATGTACAATAAGCTTCTGTTTTCTACCAAGATGGCAGACTCATCTGTTTTTCTGGCTCCTGCCTGTAACTGAGAAGTTAGGATTTAAGGGATGATTATGATTGCTGAATTGTTATATTGATATTCTTGTTTATTTGTCTGTGTATTAGAATAGACAGAAAGAAATACCTGAAATCTTTGACCTGTAATATAGCTGCCTTGATTTCTGATAATAATTGTATAGACTTTATCTTGTGCTCTTGTGATTGTAAACACCTTTGACTGACCTTCACTTGTATCCAGTTATCCCATTTTTCAACTTTAGAGTTTTGTGATCACTCAAGATATCCCCTGATGTTTATTAATGAAGGGTCTTGGGTCAGCCCAGAACTAACCCACCCCAGGTTCCAAGATATCTTGATAACCCAAACTGGATCTAACCAAAATAGGTCCCCCTGACATGCACAATAGCTTAGACTTTAACTTATAAGTCACCTACACCTCATTATAATATTAAAAATCACACCCATCATCATATTCAGGCTGCCATTTTATTACAGACGTACTGTGACTAGGCATGTAATCAATTTGTGTATTTTCAATAATTAAATCACCTCTAATTGCATTGTTGGGGGCCATTGTGTTCATTATCCTAAAACCTATCCATCGTTTAATGCTATAAAGCTTCAGAATAACTGAAGTTCAGAGAGACAGAGAGGCCAACTGATCTCCTGCTTCATGCCTAGCAATGATTTTTTCTCTCTTTGAAAGCCCAGCATCTCAGACATTGAGCACATAGGGCAAGAGAATCCACTGCCTTTGTCTGGTAGCACACCCTCAAAGCAACCCTGGAGTAATTGTAAAAGTGAGAGGGAGGTATGGATTCCAAGAACTAGCACCACCAACAATAACAATTAGTGAACAAACTTTGAGAAGACTGAAGCTTTCCTAAGCAGTTTGAAGGAGTGTTAGTCAGGGTTCTCTGTAGAAACAAAACCAACAGGAGTTATCTGTAAATGTGAAACTTATAAAGATGTCTCACACAACCATGGGAACACAATAGTCCAGAACCATAGGGCAAGCTGTGAAGCTGGCAGCTCCCATGCAGTGTCTGGGTGAACTCCACTGGACAGGCTGGTAGGCTGAAGAAGCAGTGAGAATTCTTGCTTCTTCCTTAAAATTCTTCAACTGATTGGATCAAATCCAACTGACTGGATTCTCTCATTTGTAGAAGACACACCTTTAGTTGATCACAGATTAATCAGTTACAGATGCAATCAACTGAATGATGATTTAATAAACCAGCCTTCTGATTCATCAACCAGGCATGAAATGTCCTTGCAGTAATGGTTAGCCCAGTGCTTGTCTGATCAGACAACTGGGCACCATCATCTGGCCAAGTTGACACCTGAACCCAACCATCACAGAAGGGTTGGATAGTTCAACCTGGATGGAGGGCTGCCACATATGACAGTGGAAGGATGGGTTGGAAGCAAGCTTTTTAAGTTCTTTCTCTCTTTTGGGTTACCTTGGAACAATCATTGTCTATTCTTTTACCTCTAAGGCAAAGTCAGGAAACATTAAAGACTTGCTGGGGTAAAGTGTTAGTGAAAACAATTCAGTGTCAGTCCTGCAACATTAGCTTTCTGGACCCTTAGGGCTGTGATTTCAACCTGGTAGATAATATATTCCCAATGCTACTCTTCCCTAAAGAAGCCTTTGTTGGAGATTGAATCATATTTCCCATAAAGGTATAGTTCAAATCCTAATCTGCATTACTACAGCTGTTATCCCATTTGTAAAAAGAACCTTTGAAGGTATTATTTTTAGTGACAGTGTAGCCAAACTGAATGAGGGTGGCTTTAATCTATAGGACTGGAGTCTTAATAAACAAAGGAAATTCGGTCAGAAGGAGTCATAATTCAGCAGAAAACAGAGGAACAGACACAAGGAAAGAGCGATTGCCATGTGATGGAGGATTGCTGGAATGCTACAGATCATGAGAGAAAGAAAACCCTGTCTATACTTTTATGTTGGCATTCTAGGTTTCAAAACTATGCAAGGAGAAATTCCAGTTATTTAGGCCAGCCAGTTTGTGATATTTGTCATAGCATCTCTGACAAATTAAGACAGATTTGGTGTAGTGGCAGGGGATCAACAGTGGTTTTGTCATACCGAAGTATTTCCATCTGTGACTCATCTTCTCTCTGTCCTTAAACTCACCTGTAATGATGTAGAATAGAACTGGCTTTGAATGTTACCTGTTACACATCATCAGAGATCTTAATTGTTGAAGTGTACTTTGAATGTATTGCTTTTTTGTATATATGTTATTTTTCACAATAAAAAAGAAATATTTGCATAGAAATCTTGAGAATTTAATATAAGCATGGATTAGATACAGAGATAGCTGAGAAATAGATTAGCAAAGTGTGAAATGAACTGTTCCAGACAGCAGCAAGAAATAATAAAGAAATAAAACAGAAAAGGAAATGCTAAGAGATATAGAAGTGAAGTGCCAACACCCAGGTAATTGTAGACAAAAAGAAGAGAAAAATAAAAATGAAGAAGAGAAATATATAAAGAAGTATTTTGGTTAAACTAGTCAATTAAAAGGCACAGGCTTAGCCTGGATTAAAGAAATCTAACAATATCTTGCCTATAAAAGACATATGTATTAGTTAGGGTTCTCTAGAGAAACAGAATCAACAGGAAACACTTGCAAATATAAAATTTATAAAAGTGTCTCATGTAACTGTGGGATCCAGACGGAGGGCAGGCTGTGAAGCTGATGATTCCGATGGAGGGTCTGGACGAATTTCACGGGAGAGGTTCGCTGGCCAAAGCAGGAAGAGAGCCTGTCTCTTCTGAATCCCCCTTAAAAGGCTTCTAGTGATTAGATTGAGCATCACTCATTGCAGAAGACACTCCCCTTGGCTGATTACAAATGGAATGAGCTGTGGATGCAGCAGATGTGATCACGATTTAATTCTATGAAATGTCCTCATTGCAACAGACAGGCCAGCACTTGCCCAACCAGACAAACAGGTACCACCACTTGGCCAAGTTGACACATGAATCTGACCATGACAACATATTTAAGACAAAAAGTGATGGAATGGTTAAAAATAAATATGAAAAGAGGCATACCAGGAAAATATGAGCCAATAGAATGCTTAGGTTGCAATATTAATAACTTTGAAAACAGAATTTAAGGCAAATGATATAAAGGACAAAAAAGATCACAATATTCTGTAAATACAAATATAAGATCATAAAATATAGCTATTAAAAATAAATATGCTTGGGCAGGCAATGGTGGCTCAGTGGCAGAGCTCTCATCTACCATGCCTAAGACCCGGTTTCGGTTCCTGGAGCCTACCCATGTAAAAAATAAAATAAAATAAAATAAAAATAAGTAAGTATATATTCTTAACCATAAATCCTTGAAATATTATACACAACTCTCAGAACTACAGGAAAAAATAGATAAATTGACAATTTTATTGCAGATTTTTAACACAGTCCTTTCAGAAATGAAAAGATCAAGTAGATCATAAACTAAGCAGTTATACTGAAGAACTCCACAATGCAATTCGTAAGCTGGAGCTATGATATATATGAAACTTTGCACCACACCCCCACAGATAATATACATTCTTTTTTATTACTTACAGAATATTTACCAATAATAGATTGTATGTTCACCAGCAATGAAGAATTTTAAAAAGATATTAAGAGAAAAAATTCCATTTACAATAGCATCTAAAACAATAAAATATTTAAGAATAAATTTAGCCAAGTAGGTGAAAGACCCATACATTGAAAAACTACAAACTAAAAATAGCATCTTCAAAAGATCCTATTTAAAATGGGTTCACACACACAGTAATGGGTTTATGATGAAAAACCTGTTTTATTCTGGGGTCCATAGCTGAAATCTACCATGATAGATGAATAAAATTTGATATATACACATAAAAGAATATTATTAGCCATAAGAAGGAATGAGGTTCTAAGAGTTGCAACATGGATGAAATTTGCAAACATTATGCTTAGTGAAATAAGCAAAGGACATAAGGATGATGACACTAATACAAAGATATCTAGAATTAGCAAATTTATAGAAACAATAAACAGATTAGAGGTTACTAGGAGATGGGGAGGGGAGGTGGGAAGGGAGAGCTTTTACTTGGTGGATGTTCTAGTTTGCTAGCTGCTGGAATGCAATATACCAGAAAAAGAACGGCTTTTAAAAAGGGGAATTTTTAAGTTGCAAATTTACAGTTCTAAGGCTGTGAAATCATCCAAATTAAAGTAAGGCTATAGAAATGTCCAATTAAGGCATTCAGGGAAAGATACCTTGGTTCAGGAAGGCCAATGACATTCAGGGTTTCTCTCTCAACTGGAAAGGCACGTGGGGAACATGGCGGCATCTCCTTCCTTTCTCTCCTGGCTTTTTGTTTCATGAAGCTCCCCCGGAAGTGCTTTTCTTCTGCATCGCCAAAGGTCTCTGACTGCCTGGGCTCTGTGATCTGCCCAGGGCTCTCTCTTGACTCTAAAAGGGACTCTCTCCAAAGCACTTCCTCTTTTAAAGGATTCCCATAAACTAATCAAGACCCACCTGGAATGGGTGGAGTCATGACTCCATCTAATCAAGTGTTAATACCCACAATTGGGTGAGTCACATCTCTGTGGGATAATCTAATCAGATTTCCACCCAGCAATAATGAATCAGGATCAAAGGACATGGCTTTTCTGGGGTACACCACAGATTCAAACGGGCACAGTGAATATAGAATGTTTGTAAATAAAAACTAGTAAAATAAAAAAAGAAAACACATACATAGACAACAGACACGTGAAAAAGATGCTCAACATCATTAATCATTAGGGAAATGCAAATAAAAATCACAAGGAGATACAACTCACACCAATTAGGGTGGCTACAGTCAAAAAATGGGGGAAAAAAGTGTTGGTGAGGATGTTACAAAACAGACACCCTTGTACATAGCTTGTGGGAATGCAAAGTGGCGCAGGTGCTGTGGAAACTGTTTTGCAGTTCCTCATAATGTTAAAAGTAGACTTACTGTATGACCCTGCAATTCTCCTCCTGGATAATATACCCCCCAAAAAGTGAAAATGAGTACTCAAATACTTGCATGTTCGTAGCAGCACTTTTCTCAATTGCCAAAAGGTGGAAATAGCCCAAATTTCCATCAATAGATGAATGGAAAACCAATTATGGTATATGCATAAAATTGAACATTATTCAGCTATAAAAGGGAATGAATAAAGAACGTGCTACAATGTTCTTTATTGGATGAATAAAGTTCTTTAGTGGATGAATCTTCAAAATACTGTGCCAAATGAAAGAAGCCAATCACAACAGATTGTATATTATATGAATCCATATATATGAATTACACAGACCAGAAAATTCCACAGAGACAGAACACAGATTAGTAGGTTCCAGGGACTAGGGGAGGAGATAATGGAGATAAACCACTTTATGGGTAATGGGTTTTAATTTAGAGGGATGGAAATGTTTTGAGTCTAGTTAGTGGTGATGGTTTCATAACATTGTAAATGTACTAAATATTATTTTAAAATGGGCTATACATTAAGTGAAGATGAATTGAGAGAACTTTCTGTGATATATTATAAATGTTAAACTGCAACTGACCTAGTGCTTCACTTTTAATGAATGGTGACGAGATGACGTTACTGAGGTTAGATTACAAAGAGATCATGGCTTCTGTTTGGCATGCCCTCTTTTGTCCACCTTAGTGGAAGCCAGCTGGTAGTGAGGAACTGAGGCCCTCAATCTAACAACCCATGAGGGGCTGATTCCTTCCAAAGACTACATAACTGATCTTGGAACCAGATCCTCCCTAGTTAGGTCTTCAGGTGAGATAATGACACCTTGATACAAGTCTTGTGAGAGCCCTGAACTTAGTAAACATGGTTTCATAAAATAGTAAATGAATACAATATTGACTTCTTTTGAAAGAGCAACCACATTTTTTGTGAATCTGTGCCTCTTTAGCTAATATTTGGATCAATCCATCCATATGCAATCAATCAATCAAAATCCAGCAATGCCCTGGCCACATGTCAGCTTCACACATATGTCTAGTTGTGTTATCAGAATTTGGTAGCTCAACTGTAATAGTACCTATCATGGAACCAAATAACACTCATAGGTTGTAAATGGTAAATGCTTATGGTTAGTGAGTCAAAATCAAATACAAAATATGAGAAAAGTATGAAGAAGCGAGAACATTTAAATTGAGTTATGGAAGGGAGAAAAAGCAAAAACAAGTGACATTGGCAGAATTGAACTTGACTTGGCATATGTTTGAAGTCCTGGGTCTGGACAGCTAAAAAGCTGCCTCAGCCAGCCCCAGATCAGGCACCAGTGCAGTGAGTTTTGCTGTGACATGTTGGACATTGTGGTAGAAGCTGTCGTTGCCCCTGCCCTTGTTCTCTTCATTAGGCTGGTAGACCCCATTTCCCAGCCACTTTGCATGTGGGTTGGTAATAGGTTGGTAGGTACACCCTTCTCTTGAGAATTGCTTCCTACCAACAGAAGATGTCTTGCCTGGAAATGCTTGGGAGGTTACACCTTCTGCTCAAGGGTGGCCCCCAGTCAGTCAAAGCCTGACTCATAGTAGGGTACGACAGCCTGGATCCTTGCCTCCAGTTAGGATAAATCGGTGGTGGTTACTCTTGTTCTAGACTTCTCTGTGGGATCAGGTCAAGGCCAGATTTTGACTGAACCCACATCTTTACCTGGCTTTTTCCCTTGCTCGATCTTGCCTTCTTCGTTCCCTACAGTTCTTCCTGAGAGCATTCTCTCAATACAACACTTGTATACTTGTATGAGAATTCCCATCTTAATTCTGTTTCTAGGGAATTCTACTTATGATAGGCATCTAACACATCATCTAAGTAAGAATGGTCTTCTGTTTTGCTACTATTTGTGGAGGGCTAATTTTCTGGACTGATAATTTATTAATTTACTTAAATTTATAGTTTTCCTCTGTGAGGATTCTTCTCCATCCTATCATATATGACACCAGAGTTGCCTGAATGAGAAAACTGTCTTTGTTTAGAAAAGCACCTTGATGAGCTGTTTGAGGGTGGAAGGAGAGTCCCTGAGGGCGTCTATTTAAAGAGGACATACACAGAGTTGGATACATTGATCTGCATAAGCATAAGCAAAGATTTCAGACTGTGGTGAATCAAGTAGAGTAGAGGGTTAGGGCAGGGTAAGAAAAAAAGTCCTAGCAATAAGACAGTAGAGGGAAGAAGATTCCCAGTATTGGAGTGGCCAAAAGATCTCTAAGACCAAGACATGTAATATTCAGTTATAGGTTATTTGTGGTGTTGTGTTGTTTTGAAGTAAACTCCCTTTGACTCTAAATCTTTAGTATAAATCTAATTTTCCAGAACAACTTTGTGCCGTGGTGATGAAGAAAATAAAAAAGAGCAATAAAAGTGCCAGTCTCATACTCACCCTTTTGTGACATCCCCAGAAAGTAGCAACATCCTTTCAAAGAGGCAATTGGCCAAGTGTCCTGGCAGCAACCAGCAGTAAAGTGAATGATGACTCACGGGGAAGTTAACAGAGGCAAGGAGAAGCAGTTGTGGCATGAAACTGACTCAGGACAGAGAGAGAGCAATCTCCTTTACCCCCAGAAAACTATAAGAAGATAATTTAGAAGTGGGAAGAGAAGGAGTGGCAATGTGGATTGTGCACATGTGTACACAGACACACACACACACACACACGAGTCCGTATCTAAGTATTGTGACCTCACAAGGTCTAATGAAGTTCTGATGAATTGGAACACAAAGCATTTAAATTTGTAACATGGTTATATAACCTTTATTTGGCTTTTTATTCTGCTTGCAGAATAGAAAAACTCAGAGCCTATTAGTGCCGTCCTTGGGAAGATTAAGTGCTTTTAGAAAGTGTACCTTGGTGAAAACAAAAGACAAGAACAATCTCGTAACTAAAAATTGTTCCCAAAAAGCACACGCATGTACTTTTCCTTTCTCCTACCTCTAAGTCCTACTGACTTTTTCATGTCCCACCTCAAATGCCCATCTTCATGAAGTGTCTTCTGACCTCTTCCAAATCAGAAATGATCTCTTCCTCCTTTGAGTCCTCTGAAACTTATTTGAATATTTCTTAAATTGATATTAAATTTTGCTATATTTCATTGTACTATATTCATTCAAGGTCCATCTTGAGAAATATAAATTAAGACTGAAACATGTAATTGTAAGAATTTCAAGAGAGATTTCTGGCCACACAGAATTCTTAACATCAAGGAAATCAATCCATGTGCCAAACTTAACCTAGTTCAGAGAATGGGTTTCACAATGATTTAATAAATTTTATATATTGATTTATAAGCTCCAAAAATATAAAAGCTAATATAACAAGCACTAAATGCAAGTTCTTTGCTAATATTAACTCAATCTTCATTGTGATTCTGTGAGATAGGTATTGCTATTATCCTCATTTTATAGACGAAATAACTGAGGCACAAGATCACTTGCTGTGATGGTTTGAAGCTGAACGAACCCCAGAAAATATCATAGCCTTAAAGCTAATCCATTCCTGTGGGTGTAGACCTATCGTGGTTAGAACCTCTTGATTAGGTTATTACAGTGGAGGCATGCTTCAGGTGGTTCTTAATCCTCTTACTGGACACCTTTATAAAGAGGAAAAGAAAAAAAGAAAGACAGAGAAGCTAAGAGAGAAAAACACACAGAAGCTAAGAAAGCCACAGGTGGAGAAGCAAGAAGCTGAAAGCAATGAAACCTGGGAGAGAATGGAGAGACAGCAGACACACCCTGAGCCTTGCCACCTGACAGAAGAGCTGGGGATTGCTAGCAGCCAGTAGTCAGAGTCCTGGTATTGTCTTGATGATGCCTTGATTTGGGTATTTCCATAGCCTCAAAACTGTAAACTTGTAAGTTAATAAATCCCCATTGTTAAAAGCCAAGTCATTTCGGGTACATTGCATACTGGCAACTTTTGCAAACTAAAACACTTACCTAAGAAAGCAGTACAGCCAAGATTTGAACCCAAGAAGTTCTGCTTGGATCTGACGTCCATGCTCTTAACTGACAAGTCATACTACACGTTGTATAACTTTTTAATTGCTTAACTCTCTTTTATTGAATGACAATCTCACATTCTCTTTTAATTATTCCACTCATATTAGAAAAACTAGATCTTTTGTCCTGTAGAAAGCCCTACATGCTTTCTTTCACTGAAAGTTTCATCATGGTGTCATTTATTTTGTTTCTCAACAGAGTTTAAGAGGACGTTGGTCCTACAGATTTAAGAAAGGAGGCAAGAACAGGTAATGATACAACTGGGGCTCAGACAGACTTGGATTTTGCAGGAAAGTTAAGAAATTGTGCTGAGGTCACACATCAGGGGTGTCTGGAAATAGCCATGGCACAAAGGATGGGAGAAAGCTCGGCAGATCTGAGGCTTCTCACAGATCCAAGAGTAAGACCAAGATCCCTCACAATAAATACTGTCCAGTGGCCTGATGGTTCCATGTAGACACAGCCATACTAATATGATCTTTCAGGATTCCAGTTGCTATAAATAAGAATATAATACCATCCAAATTCCTTACCTGTAAGACACAAGTAAGGCACACATGCATAGCTGTAAATAGCATCCCCAAGGTCCCAGGTAAAGATCAACCCACCAAAATAGACTTTAGGATACTTGTAAAATTCCAAGAAATGGAAAATCCATGCTATACCCTACAGTAAGGTCTATCCAACTCAACACGGTCGACATTTGCTTTCTTTGTTGGGAGAGGGCAGACCTGTGCACTACAGAATATTGAGCAGCATCCCTGGGCCCTACCCACTAATTTCCAGTAGCACCCACCCTGGTTGTGTCACCCAAAATATCTCCAGAGGATCCTTAGGGGGTAAATGTTGTATAATTTTTAAAATCCTGTTCTACCAACCTTATTCATCTCCCAACAAAGTACTATAATCACTCACATGACAAAGCTAAAGAGGGTAGACCAAAGGAAGTCTCTAGTTCTGTAAGTCCTTGGGTTCTTGGTATTTTGTGTGTGTTTTTTTTTAACATAAAATATATCCATCCATAAATACTAAAGGATCTAGCCCTTTGTTATATACCTTATTATTCCTGGTCAACCTTAAAGGTCTTAGATATATATTAGATTGCTAGGGTAGCATGGTCACTGCCAGTGTGGCCTAACAGAGAAGGGGAGGGAGCTGGGGGAGCAAAAACCTGGAGCTCTTTCTCTTACCATAAGATCTCCTGGAAAGGCCTCCCCTTGACTGAATAAACTTGAAGCCAATGGAGCAGAGTGGATAAAGTTAGAGAGTAATCTGGAAGGGCACGTGGAGAACACACAGCACATGTACGCATCAAAATTCATTCATTCATTCAATTCCTACTGATCACTTAATATGGGCAAAGCACCAGACTTGTTAACATGGGAGGAAAAAGGTGAAAATGACACTGTTCTTGTAGGAAGTGGTTATCTGCATTTAGAAAAGCATTCATTATGAGTTGCAGTAAAAAGCTTTTACCTTTTTAAGTTTTTCCAATTGTATATGTGTGTGGTTATAATGAACTTGTAAAGGAAAATGAGTTTCCTCCTCCATCCATCTCGCCACCACTTCTTGGAGACACAGACAGTTTCATTCTCATGATACTCTCCGTATCTCTAAAGATACACTTCTGATGGACTTTTTAAATGCAATTTTATTGGGACATATTATATATTCACATATCATATAATTACCCAAAGTGTACAATTAGTAGTTCACAGTATCATTGTATAGCTGTGCATTCATCACAATGATCAATTTTTGAACGTGTTCATTACTCCTTCCAAAATGAAAATAAGAAAAAAGCAAAAGTAAAACAGAACTTCCAAAACACCCTACACACACCCACCCCCCATCATGTATCAGATCATTTTTCTGTGAAAAGTCCTTTTCTTCGCAGAGAAGAGACCCCCGTTTCGTAGTAGTTGCATACTCCCCACTTGGTGGGTGGCATTACCTGGTCACCCAGAATGAAGACAGGCTCTACCCACACCTGCTGAGTCTCCAATCAGCTCTTCAGTATCTCACACTTTTGTGAAAATTTAATTATTTCAAAGCAATAGACATATAATTTTGAGAATCTAAAACTTAGTATTACAAAGCTTGTATTGAAAAACACTACTTTTTTGTTTCCTATCCTATTCCACCTCCAATTTCCTCGCTACGGAAGTTCCACTTCTTTTACTTTTTTTGGAGGGTGCGTGGTCCAGGAATCAAACCCAGGTCTCCTGCATGGAAGGCGGGCATTCTAACCACCGAACTACCCGTGGACCCTTCACTTTCACTTCTTTTAACTGTTTCTTCTGATATTTATCTCTACATTTCTAAATATATACAGCTAACGTTTTCATTTTTGATAAAAATATCCACAGTAATAATACAGATAAAATCATGTTTTCAAAATCTTTACTCTTTTCTTTAACTTTTTTTTTCTTTTTACGTGGGAAACGAACCCAGGTCTCCAGCATGGCAGGTGAGAACTCTGCCTGCTGAGCCACCATGGCCCTCTTTAATTAACCTTTATTTCTCCAACCTCCAGTAGACAACTCAATACCTTCAAGGTTAACCGGTGGCAAAAGAACAGAAGGATTATATTTTAATGCCCACATTCTATTCACGTACTCGATGTATTTTTGAGCTATGTGAGAACTATATAAATAAATTATTATTGTTTTAAGTTCACTTAAACTTTAAGAAAGTTTACTCTTTAAAGATAGAATGTGTATGCTCCTCTTGTCAAAGTTACTTTGAGGGCAGGCCACGGTGGCTCAGAAGGCAGGAATGCTTGCCTGCCATGCCAGAGGACCTGGGTTCCATTCCCGGTGCCTGCCCATGTAAAAAAATTAAAAAAGAAAAAAGTTACTTTGACTTAACAACACTGTTCAATTAGTATATATGCCTACTCCAATGTCATGTTCACTTTTAAGAAACAAACCCTCATATTCAATTTATGATCCATTGTGATGTAAAGATAATAGACAATTTAATTCTCTATTTTCTTGCTTTGCATTTGTAAGGTTTTTCCTTCTTAAGTGAACAACTCAGTCTCTGCCTTCATTATCTCATTGGATCCTAAATGTATTTCATAACATAATACCTTTTCTTTTTTTTCAGAGATATTTATATATTCTAGGTCTGTGTGCTTTGTTCAACAAAGAAGAATATTATGTTCCAAAGTTGTTTTTCAAAGAACCAATTCAGTTCCATTTCTGAATACCATCTTTCCCCAAGTCATTACAAAAATCTTTCTGAAAGCATTCTTTCTACTAAATGGTTTGGGATGGTATCTATTTTGAGCATATGAGTAAGCAAATTTATTTCTAAATCAGAGCAAAACGTTTAGGCTACAGCCAAAAATTCCGTTCTATTCGGTAAACCTTTATTAGCGTGTACATGGATGCCTTCATCACAGAATGAGGTGCTGAAGCATAAAATATGATGCGTCCACTTGAAAAGCTTATAGTGTCTAATTGGCAAATACACAAAATAAGACAAATACTATGTATACAGGGTTGAGGTCCAAAATGAGTCATGCAGGCAAGCAGTGCTTATAGAATTTTCAAAAGATGGAGAGATCGATTTTTGGATTCAGGTGGTTGATGGAAGGTCTCATATATTTTCTGAGACCAGGAGCCTTGAAAAATAAGCAACTCAGTATGAGCAGGCAGGAGAGCCAAGAGCAAGGGCCAGTGCTGTGACAGCAGTGAACATGGGGTATCTGGGAAACAGTGAAAACACCAACTTGCCTCTTTGCATTGAAGCAGAAGGAGGGAGAGAGACTCTTATTGGTTCAGGTGGGGAAAGCTTTTTTTCTTGTAGGCATATGACGTTGGGGTATCTTATTATAGATTTTCCCTGAGACAAGCAAGCTTTAACTTAGGCAAGTTAAGCTTTAGAAAACTTGTTGCATTTGATGCATCAACAGAGTTTAGCCATGAGAAAGAATTATGTGCTGCTTGGAAATACAAAATGAATTGAGGTAGGGATGATTATCATAAAGTGAACATAAGGCAGGTAAACTCGAGAGGAGAAAGCCTCTTGTACTCTTTTTGTGAATTTTTACTGCATCAGCTCATGTTGGCTCAGCACCCCCTTCCTTAGTTCAGCCACCCCTCGTTTTCCTCTATTGCCTTCTGATCATGCTCGGAAGGTTCCGAAAAGACTAAAGCTGTATTTGCAGAGCTCCTGACACTAGATTTCTGACTAGTCATGCAAGGTTCATTAGATGCCATGTTTATGCCAAAAGGTGATAATGCTGGTGCTAATATGAAAGCAATATATGCATCTTGAAATGTTTTCAACTATTGTAATATTTGAGTTGCTACAAATTACAGAATCAAACTAAACTCTGATGGGAGTGGGGAATTTCTGTATTTTCATACCAGTAGGTTGAAATAGATCAATTCACTGAGAAGCAATTTGTCAAATGATCGGTTTTCTGGAAAACTAATTTCTGAGCACTGGCATGACAAATAATGATTTATGGACTGGCAATTAGCTGATCGAGTAATTCATCAAAAGACCTATTTGCTGAATTATCAATACACCAAAACCTTTGTTCTGTTAATTACTATAACAGAATGGCATATTTTCTCATTCTATCAACAAAAGTGCAAAGACAAATGAGGCTGTTTTACTTTTCAACAATCTGATCCTCCTTCTGAGCCCACCCCCCAAACCCTACCATCCTGGGTTGCCGGGGTGAGGGGACTTAAAATAGACAATTAAATAATTAACATTATATGCTGAGCTCAACCATTTCTTTTTGGTCTATGCCTTTTCAGTAAATGTTTAGCCTTTCACAGTTCTGCACCCAGAAAGTGGATTCTCCCTGACAAATAAAATGGCTTCTGGGACCCTAGCTTATCTTATTCTTGTGGCAATGGGGTGCGTGGGGGGATGGGCTTCTAGTCTGCGTGTAGGTCCTTGGGCTGCTCTGTAGCTTCCACACAAAGCATCCCCCCGTCCACTTAGTCACCGGTTTCCCTGTCGGCTCCTGTTGCTAAAGTCTGTTGCTGGAGAACTTGTGGTCTGGCTTCTCTCTTCAGGTAGTTCTCTGTGGACTCAGACCCTCCCTAGTCACTGGTGCTGTCATCCATTCCCCTGAGATCGGGCTGTGAACTCCCATTTGGCTCTAACTCTGGGGAACGGTCCTGCAAACAATGCTTCCCCTGGAGGGTTGATATCCTTGGGTTCTACCACAGGCCACATGGGAGCTACTAGCAACTGTCCATACCACCAGGAGCTGAGGAAGACGTAGCAGCCTCCACCACCATGTAATCCTATAACCCTTCTATTTTACTCTATAGCAGCTCCCCCAAGCTGTTAGAGATGGCTGTTCGCACGGTTGTGCCTCCTAGGGTTGTGTGATACAAGTATCCTTAGGTGCCCCTGCATAGTTTATAGCTTTCTCCTTAGCCCATTTTGTTTGTCCTCTTGCTTTATGACTTCAGCTCGAGACAAGGAGTCAGACTACAAACATCACAATTCTTGCTTCCTCAACTTCTGTCTCCTTCCCTTCTCTCTAATCTCCTGGAGGATGAAATGGACCAAAGTGCCACTTCTCCCTGACTTGCTAGAACTTCCTCTCTGTTATATCCTTCTTCATCCTGAGGGAGTGGCAGGGATTTCTCATTCCCCTCTGCCTTTCTTTGGAGGCCATGATGACAGAATGGCTGCTTGCTCAGAAATTTGATATATATTGGAGAAGAAAGAAAAAATAAACCGTCGTCAGCTTGATAATTTCGAACTTCATTTTCGTTACATTTTTTTCCCCCTAATCTTCACCCTCCTCATGATTGGAACTGCAAGACTGATTGCCTGAGTGCAGGAAACCAACAGGAACTACATTTAGATTTCAGGAGGCTCCACAGTCAGCAAAGCTATCGTGGGATTGAGTCAGGAGGTTGACACCCCAGCCCTGCCCAAGCTGAGGAAGAATCTCACAGACCTCATTGGGAGATGCCAGAACTGTGACACAAGGGAAGGAACACATGCATAATATGTCATCTTGGTAGTGAGACTTGGGAGGAGAATCCAAAAGACAGCATTTCCCTGAAAGGTCTGTTGATTCTGTAAAGAAATTGTTGAAATAAAAGAGATTAAAATATCTCAGGGTGGAGAAGATTAAAAAATTTTTAAACTACATTTATTTTTCATATATGAAAGTAGGTTGAGCAAATTTGTGTAGCTTCTTACAAAGTTTATAGCCAGGTCAGCTTTTCACTGAAACTACCCAGTGTTCAACAAACTTTGTGGGATGACATTTTCTGGGATATTTAAAATTTCAGGTATTGTACATTTCACAAATATTAAGATTTTGTTTTTAAAGATAGGGTTGTTTTCTTTGGTTCAAAACATTTTCAAACCAGTTTATTGGCTTTCTTAATTAACTGAATTCTTGACTTTGTCCTTTGGACAAAATATAGAATGGGATACTTAGTATAGAATGAGAGTTATGGAGTTCACAGGAGATTGTTCCTGGGCTATGTCCCCACCTTCATGTGTGACTTTTGCCTCCATATGTGGGCATGAGCACACACATGCCCCTTCACCCACAGCTCCTGAGAGACCCATCTTTGGTTTTAGGTTCTGAAAGTAAGTTAATCTACATATATAGATCATTTAAAGGGCAATGAAAGGGAAAACTGAACATTTGTGTATCATACATTCAACATTGAAGTGTTCAAGAATCTGAAAGTAAAAAAAACTTAGTTTTGCTTTATGTTGTTGTTAGAATGGAGATGAGTAGAGAAAGCTCTACTTCTGTACTTTGCTCTCCCCTCTCAAAAAGCTGCTCTGCTCAGAATACTGGAAAATGCCTGTGCCCCAAGAAAAGGGGCACATAGAGCCAGGTACCAACTCCTGCTCTTGACTGGTGAACCCCCCTGGTTGGGGATGGGAGGCTGGGGACCAGCCCTGAAAAGGATTTTTTTTCCCCTTTTTCTTTCCTTTTTTTCGTAAAAACCTTTTTGGCAGTTCATTAAAGAAAGCCTCAGGCATTTTCAATTGTCAGCAGTGCCCCAAGGGATAACTGAGAGACAAAGTAACTAGTCAACTGAAGGAGATAATTCCCTAAAGGGCATATCTTCTCCAAGAAAAAGGGCAGGGGGGTTGGGGGGTGGGGACAGGGCACAGCAACATTGGTGGCTCTCATTCAGAGAATTCAGATCCCAGGGGTTGGAAAACAGAAACAGCTTAGGTGTCCCTTTTGTTTCAGCTATTGTCTCAACCATGCCTCTCAGGTATAGGGTCTGCTGAGAATTAAAGTCACCATACCACTTTACACTGGTAGAGTGTGCGCTGACAAGCACCACTTGCGAGGCAGAATAGGAAAAGCACAGAATCAAGAGGTTTCACAGGAAAGCCTGGCACCCTGCTGGATCTCATCCTCAGAGAACCTTGATATTGATCACACCCTCTTCCTGAGACCTGGGCCTGTCTTGTCCAGGAAGACCTGATTGGGGTCAATCATATCTGGGCAGACCCTCCTTTAAAAACTCCCAAATAGGCAGGCCAAGAACCAGAAAAACAAGAACTGAAAATTCTGATCAATTAAGCAGAAGCTATGCTAGAGGTCTAGAATTAGTTGAACCAAATGTCAAGAACAGAGAGAACAAAGCCAACCTACAAGAAAATCCTAGATAAAAGAGAGAAAATGACATCTAGAATAAACTAACCAAGAAAACCAAATGCCTAGACACCAGGAAAAAAAAATCACAAATTATACTAGGAAACACAAAGATAAGACCCAGTCAAAGGAGCAAACTAAGACTTCAAATGAAATCAAATCAATGAATTGAAGGAAAATATGGCAAAAGAGATTAAGGATATAAAGAAGACAACGGGTGACCATACAGATGAACTAAAAAAACTTGCAAAAACAAAAGACAGAAGCTATGGGAGTGAAAGGCACAGTAGAAGAGATGAAAAACACAGTGGAGATATACAACAGTAGATAGAAGCAGAAGAAAGGATTAGTGAACTAGATTCTGTATGAAATCCTACATACAGAATGACAGATAAGGAAAAGCATGAAAACATATGAGCAGGATCTCAGGGAATTGCATGATGACATGAAGCACATGAATATATATGTTATGGGTGTCTCAGAAGGAGAAGAGAAAGGGAAAGGGACAGAAAGAATAATGGAGGAAATAATTACTGAAAATTCTCCAACTCTTATGAAAGATATAAAATTACAGATCCAAGAAGCAAAGCATATCCCAAACAGAATAAATCTAAATAGACCTATTCCTAGTTATTTATTAATCATATTGTCAGATGGCAATTTAAATTTAAATTTAAATTTTCTGTATTACACTATATAATTTAACTCGTATGGTTATTTTATTTAAACAAGATAATTACATGGAACCTAGTGCAGAGAATGAACTCTTGCTAGTCTGTAGAGGTTAATGTAATACCCTTATACATTCCAGAGTATTTTGGGCAGAAAATAAAAGTATTTGCAAAGTCCCTTTGAGGGACTGAGGGAATATGTGAAACTATTAAACTTCCCCACCTGGGGAATTCCCGATATTCTCTCAAATACTAGGGACTCCTAGTTTAATAATCCCAGCCCTCGATTTTGGGGTTTGCCCTTATGAAACTTATTCTGGCAATGGAGAAGGTAAGCCTACTTACAACTAAGCCTAAAAGCCACCCTTAGAGAACCTCTTTTGTTGCTCAGATGTGGCCTCTCCTGCTAATCGAACTCTGCAAGCAAACTCACTACTCTTCCCCCTACGTAAGACCTGACTCCCAGGGGTATGTCTCCCTGGCACTGTGGGACATGACTTCCAGGGATGAGCCTGACCCTGCCATTGTGAGATTGAGAACACCTTCTTGATCAAAAGGGGGAAAAGAAATGAAGCAAAGTGAGGTTTCAGTGGCTGAGAGATTTCAAATAGTGCCAAGAGGTCATTTTGGAGGTTATGCTTATGCATTTTATAGATACTCCTTTTTTAGTTTCAAGAGTATTAGAATAGCTAGAAGGAAAGACCTGAAGCTGTTGAACTGTAATCCTGTAGCCTTGATTCTTGATGATGATTGTACAACTATATAGCTTTTATGGTGTGACTGTGTGATTGTGGAGACCTTGTGACTGACACGCCCTTTATACAGTGTATGGACAGATGAGTAATAAAATAAAAACAAAAATGAACAAATAAATAAGTAAATAAATTTTATTTGTGGATTTTTGGGATGGTACTTATTTATTTATTTATTTTGGAGTAATAAAAATGTTCTAAAATTGTTTGTGGTAATGAATGCACAGCTATATGATGATACGGTGAGCCATTGATTGCATGGAGTATATGGTGTGTGAATATATCTCAATAAAATTGCACTAAAACAATAAAAAAATAGCTGCTCTGAATAGAATATTGAACTTTAAGGAAGCTTGAACCATGCTTAGACTAGATGGGACTAGAATGGAAGATGCTGCCAAAATGGGCTGAGCTGTTGAATCTGGAATCAATGGGAGAGAGTCTGAAATTATGTCTTATCTAGGAAATAATGGGAAAGATTGTTTCCAAACAAAGCCCAAAGCTGAATTGTAATTTTGTAAATATTTATTAAGTAACTATTAAGAGCTTGGCAGTGTGCTGAGCACCTCTTGGCAGAGCTTTAACAGAATTGTTGGACAATGACCAGGTAACCAATGGATGACTCAGGGTGGCCACAGCCAACTGTTTCCATATCCTTGGGACTGAGAGTTCCTGGAATGCAGGACTTTCAGTGCTAAAACTGATAAAACCCCAGGCGAACTGCAATGAATTGGTCACCTTACTTATCAGACAATCTCAGTTCCAAATTTTATGATATTGCTCTAAATACCTGCTGGATCATAATCTATGATATTTTTAAAGTAAATGATTGGACCTGTAGATATTTTCTTTTTGCTAAGCAGAGGTGTACTGGAAAGAGTTCTGGCTTTCAGAAAACTGATTCTGCTGCTTTACTAGTGGGGTAACCTTAGATTAATCATAATTAATCTCTCAACCTCATTACATAACATGAAAATAAACACCGTATAGTTCTGTTGTGAGCATTAAGTGAAATAATATGTGATGGTGCTTTGTATATTGTAAAGTATAATGCAAATGTGAGATATTTATTTGCAGACATGTCCCTACAAAAATGATGAAATAGTACAAACAAAAATTCTATTATTTTCCAATCTCTCATGATGAAGTTTTCATACCTTATAATTTCACAGTTAAATAATATTTGGATATAGCAAAGTATTATTGTACTGCCATCTTTGGGACATAGTTAGAACTACACTCTTGTGTAGTTAAGGAAAATTGTTTTTCAAAAGCAATAAAGTTGCATTAAATGTATCAGCAAAGGGGTTTATGACCACCTGTGTAGAGCCTGAGAGCCTCACTGAAAAGCTAGTAGATCAATCATAAGAAATTAAGTCCACAATGACTAACACCAGCCACAGAGCTATGAATATGTATGAGGTCTGCTCCCAGAATGATTAGCTGTTGAACTTGGAGGGACATTAACAGTCATTCTTTGCAGATGGCTTCTTATCTGCTTCCATTGAACTCAATTTAGTGGTTAGCAATAGAAAAAATGTAGCAAATTTCAGTTCTGGAGGTGCCCAGGAAGAGAGAATAGGCAATCTCTGGACAAAGGAGAGACAATAGACATCCAGGCTCTCTACATGTTAGATATAGATATTGTATGTATCTCTATGCGAATGTATGAATGAATGAATGAATGAATGAATGAAGCTCTTGTGTCAGGGTCTATTCCTTTCTGACTGTGGGCTCTATATGGGTTGAGAATGGAAGTCAGGAGAACCAGCCTTACGGTCTCTTAAACCACTCAACCAAATAATGTATAGCAGGATAGGGTGATAACCTTCAGAAGATTGGAATTGGAGGAATCTCCTTTTCAAACACCATCTGGCTTTCCTAGGCGCCACGTACTGTCCTCTTAAAGGAATCTAAGCAGTTATTTACTGAAGGGTTCATGTAATAGAATCAAAGCAGCACTAAGTTGGAGGAGTTTGGGGGAGTGGAGACGATAGGTGGGGAGGCAAGAGCTAGGAGTTAAAGAATGTTTTTATTTAGGTAACTCTATCCCTTTCTCCATTCAATGACATCAGAACTTCATACCCTTCTTTATTTCTCAACTTTCACTTTCTTCTGGATCCACACATATCTCTTTTTACCGCCTCCCTGACCTCAGCATAGAGATTCCCAAACCCAGTCCCCTCATGTCTTCAAACTCTGCTCTCTAAGGTCTTAGTTGTAGGTCAGTCTTTCTCTTCCCAGGCCTCTGAAAGTTCTGCAAGATTGCAGAATATATTCTACTACTACCGTTCAAGGTCAATGTATTTGGCAGTGTTATAAGAGTTTTCTTTTAAGGTATGTTGGGCCCTATTATGAATCGATTTGTGTTCTTCATAATGGTGTGTTCAAGTCCCAGCTCCTGGTCCTGTGGGTGTGAACCCATTCGTAAATGAGAACTCCCCAGATCCTGTTAGTTAAGGTGAGGCCAAACTGAATCAGGGCACACCTTAATCCAAAGTGGCTGGAGTCTTTATACACAGAGGACATTTTGACAAAGGAGGAGACAGACAGGAAGAGGTAGCATGTGATACAGGCAGAGGTTGAGCTGTGGATTGTCAGCAAAACACTACCAGATGAAACAGACATCAGAGAAAGCATGATCCTACTGATAACTTGATTTTGGACTACTAGTCTCCAAGACTGTGTAATAATGAATTCCTGGTGCTTAAGCCAATCACTCCATGTATTTGTTATAGCAGCCTTGTCAAACTAAGACAGTTTTAAACCATAATTAAATTATTCCAAAAGATTTAGCTACATGAGGGAATGCGTACCCCTCCTAGTTACATTGTTTTGATTCTTCTTTTAGTCAATTTTCATTTCTGGCCTGGTTTACATTCCACCAATCTCCCTCTTGCTGGGGGTGGACCCATGTCCTTCAAACCGCTATGAAAGCAAGGACAAGAGTCACAGATTTCCTGCCATCTGGGTCCCAAGAGAATTTAAGACTGTCAGAAAGCCCTTGAGACTGAATAGCCACTAAATGTATTACAGTACAGGGCTCAGCAATCTTCCTGTATTCAGTTGGTGCACGGTTGGTGGCAGCTTCAGTGTAGACAAGGGACATCTGAAAGTCTTCTTCAGAAATCTTTCATATACCCACTAAAATGGCTCAAAAAACTGACAATGAAAAAGACCGACAATATCAATTGTTTTCAATGATGTGCAGCAACTGAGATGATCAGACATTGCTGGTGGGTGTGAAATGGTACAACCACTTTGGAAAACTGTTTGACAGTCTCTCACAGACATACAGCATTTAATAATACATGTATCCAGAGAAATGAGTGTATTTGTCACCAAAATATGGATACAGGAATGCTCACAGCTACTTTATACATAAAAGCCCCAAAGTGGGAACAACTCAAATATCCGTCAACTGGACAATGGATAAAACAATTGTGGTATGTCCATATAATAGAATTCTAATCAATAATAACAGAACAAACAACTGATGCATGGAACAATATGGATGAATCTAAAAAACATTATGTTAAGCAAAAAAAAAAAGTGTTCATACTTGTGAGTTCATTTATTTGAAGTCCAAGACTAAGGAAAACTAATCTACAAGGATAGAAATAAGAATATTATTTACATTTTAGGGGATGTAGTGACTGTAAAGGACTGCAGCAGGAACTTTCTGGGGTGATGGAAATGTTTTATATATTGATTTGGGTAGAGATCTCTTCTAGTTTGCTAGCTGCTTTTTAAAAGGGGAATTTAATAAGTTGCTAGTTTACAGTTCTGAGGCTTAGAAAATGTGCCAATTAAAACAAAAAAATCCAATCTAAGGCATTCAGGAAAAGATACTTTGGTTCAAGAAGGCCGATGAAGTTCAAGGTTTCTCTCCCAAGTGGAAAGGCACATGGTGAACATGGTCAGGGTTTCTCTCTCATCTGGAAGGGTACATGGCAAACACAGCATCATCTGCTAGCTTTCTCTCTTGGCTTCCTGTTTCATGAAGCTCCCTGGGAGGCGTTTTCCTTCTTCATCTCCAAAGGTTGCTGGCTGGTGGACTCTGCTTCTTGTGGCTATGTCATTCTGCTCTCTCAGAATCTCCAACTTTCTCCAAAATGTTTCCTCTTTTATAGGATTCCAGTAAACTAATCAAGACCCCCTGGAGACATGCCACCTAATCCAGCTTAACAACCACTCTTGACTGAGTCACATCTCCAGGGAGATGATCTAATTATAGATTCAAACATACAATACTGAATAGAGATTAGAAGAAATAGCTGGATTTATAAAATGGGATTAGGATTAAAACATGGCTTTTCTAGGGTACATACATCCTTTCAAACCAGCACAAGATCACATGTTGTTGTTACCAAGAAGTACATATAAGATTTGTGCATTTTTATTTTGTGTAAATTATGGCTCCATACGGTACTGCTAAAATATATCTCCTTTCTTCTCCCTCATCCCGTTCCACTAGTTGAATTCCCTTTGGGCTCCCCTTTTTATAACACCCTCGTGGAGTGGTGGCTGTCTTAGGCCAGCCTGGAGTGCTGTGTCTTTGTTTTAGAAAGTGGGAAGGAGGGAGGAAAATTTCCAAAGGCAATCTACCTCCACTTTGTAACTTTACTTAGGACTTAAGTGGTAGCAGTGGCTTTAAATGGCACAAAAAGAACATTTCCACCTACTCTTTGTTTCTTATCTGGATGCATATGACTGGAGTTAAAAACCCAGTTGTGCTAATTTAGTCTCGCTTTATGTTTATCATCACAAACCTCAAGTGGTCCCTCTGCAAAACTTGGTGATACTATTATGTTTCTTGAGTTAACTTGCTTTCTTACTTCCTAAATTCTACACTCTTAAAATGATTTCATACCCTAACTCTCTTTCTCTACAAATCTCCCACACCTTAACTCAGCTCAGACCTTGTTTCTTACTTTATTGAGAAAATAGAAGCAATCAGAAGAGAATAGCCTCAACTTCCCTGCATTATCAAATGACTTGTATCTAATTCACACACCCTGACTTTGCTACTGTTTCCATGCTAATGCATGTTGATACTGACTGTACTTAGCATTAAAAAAATACTAACATACAAATTGTGTTCTCGGAGGTTCTGAATTAATTAGTCTACTGTAGGACATCATCTTTGTTTTGTTTTTGTTTTAATTTTCAGGAGAGTCTAATATGCAGCTGGAATTTAGAACCACTGCAATGGATGAAGTTTCAAGCTCCTAAATAAGGGTAACTTCTTCACTCATGGAATGAATCCTACTCTCTCTCAGTTTCTCAAAACCTGTTTCCTTCAATTATCTCCTCTCTCTCCTGTATGATTAGTTTTTAAGCCCTATCAGCATAGAAACATGCTCTAATACCTGTTTTAATAAAACTCCTTCCTTGACCTCACTTTTCCCTCCAGCTGCTCCCATTACCGCAAAACCTCTTCAAATAGTTACTTGTACTGGTTACCGTCATTCCAAACACCTCCAATTTTATCAACCTATTTTTGACCATCAATCAGCTGAAACTGTTCTTGTCAAATCATTAATGTCCGACATTTTGACAAACTCAATAATGTAATATTCTGCTTTGTCTTATTCTATTTTTCGGCAACATTTAATACAATCGATCATTCTTGAACATTCTTTTATTGCTACAGCACTATCATCTTCCTTCTTCTTAGGCCAAGACTGCTCTGCCTTCTTTGCTGGATCCTTCTTCTTTCTCTAAGCTTTAAACCCAGCTGATTCTCCTGTCGTGATCCTCGTCCCTAATATTCCCTAATATCCAGCCACCGTCTCCCAGGGTAATCGCATAAAGACCCATGGGTGGGTGGGTGGCTTATGGATGTACATCCTGAGTTTTCATCTCTTCTCTAAAAGCTGGGCTCACAATGAATCGCCTCCTCCACACCTAAATGTGGGCATCAAATCGGTGCACGAATTCTTATCTCTCTACAACCAGCAAAAACTATCTTCCACTTCTCAGCAAATGGCATCCCCATTCACCCAGTTGCTGAGGTCAAAATTTTTAACAGCATCCTTTATTCCTCTTCCCTGCACTCCATGTCTAACTCACAAGCACATTTAGAGCACGTTGTCAGGATTAACATTTCTCCCTGCCTCCCATTGCTACCAACCTGCTCCACATCATATTTGTCTCTACCTTAGTTATCTTAGTACTCTCCTAACTTCTGTCTCTACAGTCTACACTCACATAGTAGCAACCCCTTTTACCTGTATCCTGTCCAAACCACCATAGGTGAATGCCTTAGCACTTTCATTGCTACTGCATGACAGGGCTCAGTACTCACTGCTATCAGGACTGCGATTCTTGCTGCCATCTGTCCGATAAGTAACCAGACTCCATAGAACCTGCCTTCTAAGACTGCCTTCAGTACCTATTGTGTCAGATCCTGAGACAAGGATTTGGGAACATGTGATTAATTCAATGAACCTCTAAGGGTTGGGTTCTGGAGTTTGATTACTTATCGGACAGCAATGAAATTGCTAAGGTATTCACCTATGGTGAATTTGGAGAGAATGCAGGTAAAAGGGGTTGTACTGGCTCATGTGATCGTTCTGCAGTCCTCCTAACCTACAATTAGGAGGACTATGTAATTGGGTGGTCATTGATGAGACAAAATTACAAGTTCATGGCAATCAATCAGCCATTTTAAGTAAAGTGTGAGTCAGTGTGTCTTTGGGGAAGAACTTAAAGACAGCCTCATGTCCTGTATTAGGAGGGCAGACAGACTTGAAGACTAGGCACAAGACTTAATTGTAAGAGTGGCAGAGGTTCAGAGAAGGCTGAGTTCTAAATATCAGAGTCAGGGCCCCAGAATAAATGAAAACTTGGAAACAGGACTTCCAGCTGTTTTCACTTGAACGCAGTAAAGCCTCAGGTTCTCTTGAACCTTCTGGGCTTGCAGACACGGCCAATTCCACCTTACGTAAGACAGAACTCCCCCACCTCCCTTTTGAAGGCTATGCAGGCATCTCACATGAGACAGGGGCCTAACAAGATAATGCCAGATCCCCTCAGGATCTACCTCCAACTCCTCTGCTGGCTGCCAGACCAATAACTAGGGTAGGATCGATACTGGGCAAGTGCTGGACGAGTGTTTGATTAATGAAGTGGGGAGACAGATTATATATCAAAGAAGCTGGCCCACATTTATCAGTAGGACCACGGAAGCATGCCTAGGAATGGCCCCTGAGGGTACTGGATTAAGGGGGGACAAAATATAAAACTGGATATGGGGATACCCTTCCATGACACTAAGTCTAACACTTTGGTAAAGGACTTGGAAGATAGTTTTAATATGCTGCTGTTATGTGCTTGGAAGCTTGAAAGAAGTGATGGGCCATAGTAAATAAAGGTGAGACACCAGAACTACCATGGCAGAGAATAGAGGAAGGGACCAAAAGACTCAGAGAAGCAAGCATGTTGGAAGGGATCTACTACCTAGGACCAGAAAAGCCACCAACGGACTCTCTTCCTTGAGAGGAACAAGAGGAGACTTTATTTTCCAAGGTAGTAAGGAATGTGCTGATAAGGAGGCAGATAGGAAGCTTCCAGGGGTGACTGAACTCTGTAGGCCAGGGCTGACAGTAAGCAGTGAGTGATCTTATCGAGCTGGTCCCTTAGAGGCGATTGGTATGATAGGGTCTTGTATTAGCAAAGACCAGGTGAGAGCACTTATCTGTCAGAAGCAAGGTGCTTATGACTACTATATGGGCAGCGAGATCAGAATGGCAGCCAGGAGAGGCTGACTTGCAGGGATTAGGAGATGGCTTACAATAGTGAATATGGTGTTCCTAGGGGTAAGAGAAGTGGACAGCCAGCAAGAGTAGAGTATTGTTTAATATATATATACACATAAATATATATATGTATAATATATAAGTATATATATTTATATATAAATATATAAACAAAAAATGGGGAGAACCTTCAAGGACTTTGGATACAGTGAGCTTCCACTGATACTCAGGGACCCAACATCTGTTAGAGTGGGTCCATCTGTTAAGAAAGAGCACAAAGCTTGGTAAGCTACTCCAGGTTTTGGAAACAGCCCAGGTCTTACTTGGTGATACTGTTCTGACCTACTCTCCAGGTAGTATCTAAGACTGCTAGTTTTGAGAGGGTTCCAGGGCAGGAACGTGCTCTGAAAAGGTTCAGGCTACGGCACAAGCAGCCCTGTCACTTGCGACATATCATCTGGAAGTTGCCACGATACTAGAGCTACCTGGGCATAAAAGGATGTTGTAAGGACTGACAAACACCAATAAAAAACCCACAGCATGAACTATTAAGGTTCTGGAACAAGATCATACTGTCTGCAGCAGAGAATTCTCTACCACCTAAAAACAGCTCCTGGCCAAGGCTAGTCATCCTGCCATGGAACACCAAGTGATCATTCAGCCAGAAGTGCCCATCCTGAGCTGTTCTATCAGGTCCACCAAGTCATAAGGTCAGTGAGCCCAGTAAGAAGCCATTGTAGGAGGAAAGTGGTGCATTCTAGACTGGGCTTGAGGAGGTCCAGAAGACACAAGTAAGCTGCAGAAACAGGCAACTCAGATACTTGTATGACCTGACACACGCACCTTTCCCTCACTGATGTAATGATCTTAGGCATGTATGAGTGACTACCTACATACAGCTGACAAGGGGGGATATAATCTGAACTTAGTTTTATGGATAGTTTGGTGCAAAATGAAAAGGCATGCTGCCATACTATTTCCCCACTTAGGAATAGTCCTAAAAATCAGTCCAAAAGATACCTGAAGAAGTGGGAGAGGGGGAAACCTTCCAATGGGCAGAGCTTTAGGGCATGTATCTAGGCACCTTTAAATGGAGAAAGGAATGGCCCAAGGTTAGGATATATATGGACTTAGGCAGTGGTGAATTGCTTAGCTGCTTGGTCAGGGGCATGAAAGGAGCACAGGTGGAATGCTAGGGAAGGAAGGTGGACAAAGGGACATGTGGATAGACTTATAGGAATGGACATAGGTTAAACGATCTTTGCCTCACATGTTCACTGAAAGCATCCAGTGTGGAAGGAGCACTAAGTGACCAAGTGAACAGAATGGCTCAGATAACTGATTACATTTAGCTTCTGTCCTTGGCCATCCCAGAGTGTGGACTATTAAATGGAGTACCACGGCAGCAGAATTGGAGGCTGTGAACGGGCCTAACACCTCAGGCTCTTTTTCATCAAGGCTGATTTATTTACAGCTAACCTTTCAGCACTGAACCCCTGAAAAGAACAACCAGCCACTTGGTGGCAAGTTGACCACATTGGGCCCCTCTACCCTGATTGGAATGAACATATTATCTTGCCACAGGTTTGCCTTTATTGTTTGCAGAGCGTCAGCAAGCACCATTACCCAAAGACAAATCAAGGGTTCGATTTACCAACATCAGGTACTTCATAACATCACCTCGGTCGAAGGCCCCCATTTAACAACAGAGGAGGTATATCCCTGGAAATGTGAGAGCAGATCCACTGCTCCTATTGCGTATACGGCCATGCAGCAGCTGTCAGCCTGACGGCATGGTGGAATGGCCTCTTATTTTAATTTTAAACTTTTTATTTTGAAAAACTTGCAGGACAGGGACATAAATAGTACAATCTTATACAGAGAATTCCAGCATACCTCAGGACCTCCAGATCCACAAATTTTAACATTTTGCCATATTTTCCATATAATTATATCTGCCCATCAATCTATCAATCCATCTATCTGGATGTCTCTTTATCAATATATTGTCTGAACACTTGAGTGTAGGTTGTATACATTATGCTCCTTGAACACTTGGTACAGCAATGTACATTTCCTAAGAATAAGGATATTCAATCATATAACCACCTTAAGTACAGTTATCAAGTTCAAGCAATTTAACATTGATATAAAGTTTACAGTCTACATTTCAATTTGTTCATATGCCCCATTAATATCCTTTTGAGTCTTCTCTTCTCCCTTGTTAGATCTCAACTAGACCCGTTATTGCATTTAATTACCATTGTCTCTTTTTTTAAACATTTTTTTAAATTGTGAAATATATATACAAAGAAGTAATAAATTTTACAGTACATTTTAACAAGTAGTTATAGAACAGATCTCAAAGTTTGGTATGGGCTACAGTTCCATAATTTTTCACTTTTTCTCCTAGCTGCTCCAAGACACAAGAGACCAACAGAAATATCAATATAATGATTCAGCAGTCATACTCATTTGTTAAATCCTTTCTTCTCTGTTATACTCCTTCTCTTTAAATAACATATATATATATATATAAATTTCAGAGTACTTTGCAACAATTAGTTGTAGATCAGATTTCAGAGTTGGTATGGATTACACTTCCACACTTTTAGATTTTTATTTCTAACTGCTCTACAGTACTAGAGGCTAAAAGAAATATCAGTATAACAATTCAGCAGTCCTACTCATTTGTTAAACCTGACTTTCTCTGTAGAGCTCCACCATCACCTTTGATCTTTCTCCCACTCTTTTGTGCTCTTTGGGCTGTGCTCATGGTAACTTTTTCATGTTGGGAGGGGCTGCAATAATATGTGAAAGGGGGATGGTATAGTTGATATTCTGGAAAGGTTGGCTCCTTTGCATTTCAGGACTTATCTGGTCCAGGACCCATTTGGAGGTTGTAGTTTTGGAAAGTTACCCTAGTGCATTTACCTTTGTAGAATCTTACATAATGCCCTAGGAATTCATTAGGATCAGCAGGAATGGTCTTGGTTGGGGCAAGGCAGTGTTGGTTGGGGTCAGGGATGGTCATGGTTAGGTTCATGTGTCAACTCGGCCAGGTAGTGGTGCCTGGTTGTCTGGTCAGGCAAGTTCTGGCCTGTTTGGTGCTATGAGGACATTTCATGGACTTAAATCATGACCACGTTGGCTGCATCCACAGCTAATTGCATTTGCAATCAGCTAAGGGGGGTTGCAATGAGTGACACTTAATCTAATCACCAGAAGGCTTTTAAGGAGGATTCAGAAGAGACAGTCACTCTTCCTACTTCAGCCAGCCAGCCTCTCCTGAGAGTTTGTTGAGAACATTCATTGGAGCTGCTGGCTCATGGCCTGCCCTACAGAACTTGGACTCTACATCTCTATGGTTATGTGAGACAGTTTTACAAATTTTATATTTACAAGTATCTCCTGCTGATTCTGTTTCTCTAGAGAACCCTAGCTAATGCAGAGCCATAGTCTCTTTAGTTGCTCTTTATTTCCTTTTTTTTTTTTGACTGTGGTAGCAAATATACAACATAAACATAAATGTACAAATATACAACATAAGCAAATATGCAACATTCCCATCTCAATCACACTTAAACAAACTATTCAGCAGGATTAATCAGATTTCACAATATTGTTGTACCTTCATGACCCTCCATTGCTAAAACTTTCAGATTTCCACATACAGAAGCTCTACACCCTTTTCCCATTCATTCTACATTTGTCCTGCCCCTGGCAATGTGTACTCTAATTTTTGTCTCTGTGATTTTGCATATTCTCTGATATTTTCTTTTAGCATACTATGGGGCTTAAATTTAACTTCTTAAGTCTGTAAAAATCTCATTTACTTTGGTACCACCTCAACTTCAAAAGCATACCCAGACTATGTCCCTATATTTCTCCATCCCTCACCTTTATGCAGTTTATGTAGTTCTTGTTACAAATTCCATGTTTATACATTGAGTCCCAAACCACTGATTTATCATTACATTTTATACATTTGCCCTTTAAATCTTATAGGAAGTAAAAAGTGGAGTTACAAACCAAAAATACAATAAAACTGGCATTTATATCTACCCCTATCATTACCCTTACCAGAGATCTTTGTTTCAAGTTCGTTGAGCATAATGGAAGTGTATTTCCATGTCTTTCATTAAATTTAGGAAAATTTTCAGCCATTATTTCTCTGAATATTCTCTCTATTCCTTTCTCTCTATGTTCTTCTTCTGGAACTCCCCAAATGCTTGTAGTGGTATGCTTTATGATCTCTTTATTGACATTCTTTTTGTGTTCATATATTATTTTCCTGATTTCCTTTAGTTCTTTGTCCCTGTTTTCCTTTAACAATTTGAGCATATTTAAGATTTATTTTTTTAAAGTCATTGTAAAGACTATTTTACAAAGAAGAGATCAGGTTTGATTCTCCTTATTGATGGTTTCTAATGCTTTAATCTCTTTTGCCTGGACTATCATCTTCCTGTTTCTTTGTACATTTTGGTCATCTTTTGCTGAAAACTGGACTTTTTTATTTTAATGTGTTATAAGGCATCTGTTCCTTAAGCTTGTATCCAGCTAGTATTATGACGGAGCTTTTCTTGAATGCCAGGAGCTGATACAAAAAATAGAAAAGAAGGGAAAAAAGTCTTTGCAGATAGACCAGTGCGAGTGCTCTCCTTCAGGGTTTATCCATACAATGAATTTAGAGAATTACTCTAGGTCAAAGTGTAAGGGCCACACTGAACCTTTCTGCTCCCCCTCTTGTCTTGGGTGTGCATGAGGCCCTAAGAATTCCTCCATTTGCAGAGACTCAAATGTCTCCTCCTGTCTAGGAGATAATTTCCTCATGGTCCAGGTGTTGCACTCTATGTCCTATACCCAGCCATCTCTTGCTCCAGGCAGCACAACTTGACTGCTGTCCCACAGCATTCTATAGGAGAACTTGGTGAACTTCTCTCTATGTTCAGGACAAGTTCTGGGATAGCAAGTCCCATAGACCACCACCAGACAGATTGGGCCAGATGTATGTGTTCCCACTATGTGCACAAGGGTTACTCTGCTCCCTCTGGAACCTGAGCCAGGGATCTGCATTGGGAACCCAGGCTAGCTCTGTGCCAGGCCGGCAAGGGGTAGGAGAGGGGCCAGCCAGGAGGTCATGAGATCCTATCACTTTTAAGTGCTTCATACCATATATAAAAATCAATTCCAAGTTGCTTATTGATCTAAATGTAAAAGGTAAAGCAATAAAGCTTCTAGAAGATAATATAGGAGAATATCATCACATCAATGATGTTGGGAAATAGTTCCCAGTAGGACACAAGGCTCTTTGGAAAACTGTTCAATAGAGTTTAATAGAATACAGCATAGGTGTGTGTTATGATCCAATAATTTCATTCCTAGGTAGAGACCCAACAAAAATGCCTATGTGTATACTGAAAGACTTGGTTCAGGCCTTACGTTGTTACTGCTGTCCTTTAACTGTTTTCTATTTGAGAAATATATTTCTTCCAGTTCTCACTGATTGCACAAAGCTTCTGTAGGGAGACAGAGTTCTGACTCTGCCATTTTGATTGGGACATCTGGAATGGCCTGTTAAAGGACAGAACAGCTTACAACATAGGGTGTTATCTTTCAGAAGGCACTATACTCCTTAAATCAATGACATTATGTGGGTCTCCAATGCATAGAGTATATGGTGCAGGACAAGGAATGAAAGTAGGCCTGGCCCTGCCTAACATCTCTTTCATGATCCACTTGAGGCTTGTGATTCCCATCCTTGCAATTTTAGAATCTGTGGGTCTAGGGGTCCTGGGTCATAAGAGTCCCATTGAACTTGAAGCTACAGCTTCCATCTGGTGACTTTGGGTTCTTCATGCTGGTAAACAAGTTGGGAAATAAAGGAGTTTATCATACTGCCTGGGTAGACTGGTCTTGATTGTCATGGGAGGGAAGGCTAATGCCACACGGTGGGGGTGTGGAGGAATGTGTTTGACACTCAGGTGATCCACCGGGTCACCTCTTGGTATGCCCATGCCAAGGATGAACTGTACATGGGAAAGCATAGCAACCACAGCCTGAGAAGGGCATGGTAACCAGGACCCTTCAGGGGAGAAGGTCTCAGCCATCCCACCAGGTGTCCTAGAAGTGCCAGGCTGGGATGAAGCGAACCTGGACCGGATGGTGAAGGAGGGCGATGATGACTCTCGGTTGTCACCTTGGAACCAACTGCATAAATAGGGGTGTGTGGTTTGTCCCACTATCCTGTTTTTCTTTCTTCTTGTTACGTGTCCCCAGGAATTGTGACAATATTCAGTATTCAGAAGAAAGCGTACTTGGATGGGGCGAACTGAGTGAAAAGCCGGTTCATCTGAGGTGTAAGGGGTGAGCTCTAATAGGCACCATTGTGCCTGCCCAGACTGGTTTTCCTCGGCCACAGCACCCATCTCCCAGCTGCTGTGAGTGCTGGTTGCTCGTAGCTGTATGTATTCCCTTGTACCTGACTTTATTTCATTCAACAACATGATTATTAAGTTCTTCCACATGGTTGTATGTAGCCTAATGTAGTTCACTGCTTTTTACTCTATAGTATTCAATTGTATAGGCAACAACATAATTTACTTTATCTGTTCATCTGTTGGTGGATTTTTGAATTGTTTCGTGTTTCTCACTATTAGAAATAATGCCACTATGAATATTATTTTACCCATCTTTCAGTATACTCATATGCATTTTTGTTGGGTCTCTACCTAGGAGTGACATTATCAGATCCTAAGATATACCTAAGCTCTATTCTATTAAACTCTATTAAACGGTTTTCCAAAGAGCCTTGGGTCCTATTAGGAACTATTTCCCAACGTCATTGATGCGAAGATATTCTCCTATATTATTTTCTAGAAGCTTTAATGTTTTACCTTTTACATTTAGATCAATAATCAACTTGGAATTGATTTTTGTATATGGTATGAGCAGGGGGTCAAAATGAATTTTTTTCACATGGAAATCAACTGACCCAGCACCATTTATTTAAAAGATTTTCCTTCCTCATTTGTTCTTCATACCATCTTTATCATCTAATGTTATGTTTTATTTTATTTTTCTCACAGAAGAGCTTTGGTTCTGAGCAAGTAATTGGACACTCATTTGGTTGAACCTCTTGTGATTCTGATACCACAATTATTATCCTGATTTTACTCTGAAGAAACTGAGGCTTAGAGAAGCTCATTAGTTTAGTGTTCCAGGTCTTCTTTATGATGAATTACCTTTTTAATGTCTTATACAAGATAGCAGTTATTTTATTATTTAAAAAATCTTTGCAGGTGGTACAGATTTGCGAAGGCTGTTCTGTCATTTTCATCATGTGGTGTGTCCGAGATAGCTGCTTCAGCTCTCACCAAAGTCATTGTAGCCCAGTGGGCAGACAGGAAGGGCTCAGAAGAACACAATGCTTTTTTTTTTTTTTTACCTAGAAATTGCACAGTTAACTTGCACTCTCATCCTATTGGCTAAAATCTAGTTGAATGGACATCTGTCCATCCAAGGGAGGCTGAGAAATGAAGTCTTCACTTTAGGTTGCCTTGTGCCTTGAAATTTGAGGTCTTGATTACCCAGGGAAAAAGGGGAGTGGACACTGGAACTGCTGGCACAGTCACATACTTGGCTTGCAGCATGGTTGGGATTCAAAACTTCAGGTAACTTCTTGCTGAACTGCACAGCCGTCCACACCAGGTAGGGCCCCAACAGTGTGCCTCTGAAAAACTTCTTGGGATACTTTCTTCTCAAGAGTTTAATTCCTAGATGTTGCTCCAGTCATCTCTCTCTCTATATTTCCTTTAATTATTAGAAAATGCAATGATCTAATTCAATGCATTTTTTTGGACATAGTAAACCTAAGCTAAATTTAGAGACTTTTGCCACTCCTAGTAAAAAAAGTTCCCAGAGCCTCAGTCTTAATCCTCCTCTCTCCCTCCCTCCTTTCTGCCTTTTCCTCCCCACCCTACTTCCTCTGTCTCTCTGTCCATCTTTCTCTCTTCAAAAGATATGGTGTCCTGAGTTTCCCCTCCTCAACCCCACTGCCCAATTGGTTTCAATAAGGAAGAAAAGGGAGTGGGAAATGGAGAGGATGAAACAGGCAGTGGAGTCACGAGGCTCTCCCACTTTCTCATCCTTTTTTTAAAACTTTTATTATTCGTTTTTATTACACAAGTAATACATGTTCATTGTAGAAAAATTAGAAAACACAGGAAAGCATAAAGAAAAAAATAATCATCCATAATCCTGCCACCCATACGTAACTACTATTAACATTTGAGTGTATGTCCTTCTAGCTTTCTTATACATATATATACATACCTAGATATATTTTTATATATTTTTCTTTTTGTACAAATATTGTATCATACTATACACACTGTTTTATAACATGTGTTTTAATATATATTGTGAACGTCATTGTTTATTCCCTGAAAAAATTATACAGATACTACATGCTCACTGTGGGAAAATTAGAAATTACAGATATGCAAAAAGAAAACATAATTGCTCCAAGTCTTACCCCCAGACATAAATGCCATTAATATTACAGCAATTAGCCTTTCAGACTCTTTAATGCACACGTATACATATATTTTTAAAGTGGGACCTTATTGTAGATATTCTTTGTTGTTTTCTTCTTTCATTTAATGGTATAGCTTGTATATTTCAATGATGATTATTCTTAATTGGTGCACGAAATTCCATTTAAAGGATATGACCAACCCTGTAATGTAGGTGATTTACATTTTTTTCCTACTTCTCCAAATACTGCTGATACAAACATTCTTTCTTGCATATGTTTTTTGAATAAATAAATAAGTGCATCTCAGTTTATTTTTTCTTCTGACCTTTTTAAAAGAATTTTCTGCAGTGGTATTATTGGCTAAGCATATTATTAAGGCTTTGAAAAAATATATTGCCATAATATTTTCCAGAAGGCTCAAATCAGTTTATACTCTCACTGATTCTCTTAACAGAATATTCATTTCCTTATTCTCTAAATTTAGAGAATTTAAATTCTTTATGCTCTGACTCTCTGATACATAAAAAGTACATCATATTAATTTTTATTTTTGATTTATAGCCTGTTAAAATATTTTTCATATTTTTATTAGTGCATTGTTTTATTTTACTGTGCAATGCCTGTTTGTATCCTTGGTTCAGTTTTCTTCCGAAAAGCTTGATTATTTTTGAGATATATAAGATGACACTTATTCATGCATTCATTATTCATTCATTTAGTAAATATGTTTTCATTATTTGCTCTACGTTTTGCGCTGTGTTAGGGGTTGTGGATACAATGTTAAGCAAAATAGATATGGCCACTGCCTACTTGAACCTCGAGTAGAGTAGAGAAAAACAGACAGTTAAACAAGCAATAATGGAAAAAATACAATAAGAAAGTAGAGAATGAAATTGGAACACTTGGCTGGGTAGTTAGTGGTGCTCAGCCTCTTTACATATATTAAAGATCTATGCTCCTTATTGTATGTATTGCAAATGTTGTTTTATCTTAATTTGATCTATTTTTTTTCTGTATAGAAGTTTTGCATTTTTAAATTGCTCAAATTTGTCTTTTCCTCTTTGATTTCTCCCTTTGATATCATGCTTAGAAAGACTTTTCTCACATTAAAATTACATGTAAGTTCAGCAATACTGCCAGTTATTTCTTTTGCATGTTTATTTATATATTTTAACATGCAACTTGACTTCACCTAGAATTTATTTGGATGAACATTTTAAGATATGAATCGAATATTTCTCCCCTCAAATGGCTAAACATTACCCCAATATAAATTTATTGATAATCCAACCTTTACTCACAAATGTCATCTTTATAAGGTACTCAATTTCATGTTCACGGGTCTGTCTCTGAACTTTATATATGATTGCTCTGATGCCAATAGTAGCAGTGATTTTTCTCATCCTACTTACAATTACTTCAAAATTGAGCATTTTGGGTGAAGGGCTAGAACACAAAGAAATGAGAGGCATTGCTGAGGAAGGGATGTGTAGGGTGGGAAGTTAAGTTGGATAATATCCTTATTCCTTTCAACTTTGAGATTTTTAGAGTCTGAAATTCCAGGTGGAACATTGTTATTGTGGCGCATTTGTTGTCTAAAATAAATGAGGTGCTTTTGTGCCCTCTGATGTATTTTTTTCTTCTATCACTCTGAATTTCAGCTTTCAGTAGATGGCAGTATTGCCGAACAGTGAATATCACAACAAATTTTACAGGAGCATCGAGGAAAAAAACAGTCTAGAAGGATTTTAGAATTCCCCCAATAGCTTTAATTCTTAGAGGAGGTATCCAAGCTGTGCCACTTCTAAAGGCTTCTTGTACCCCTGAACAAGGACACAGTCAGAAGTTGTAGTGAGACTGTTCCTAGGTGCATGTGAAATATTAGTGAACAGATTTTTAAAAGTGACTTCTTGCTTTGGGCATTTCTTCATATAGTCCAAAAGTGCCTTTGGGCCCAGCTTCTGACTGATTTAAAACCTGGAAATGTGGTTTTTTATTTTTTGCTTTTTGTTTTGCATGGGTGGGCGCCGGGAATCGAACCCAGGTCTCCAGCATGGGAAATGTTGCTTAAACAATGTGATTGTGGTAGGATTCAGTTGATTTTAATCTTCTTTATATTTCATGATATTTTTTCTGGTTTGGCACAAATAACATGTTGCCTTTGTAGTCTGAAAAGAAAATCAACAGGGGATATTACAAATAGGGTGGTAAAATGGATGAGTATATGCCACAAAAGGTTTATATCCTTTTCTGTTTCTAGCATGAAGATCCATGCAATGAAATAACAATATGCCTATAGTCTTGGGGTTCAATGTTCTCTCCTTACCCCAAGATCAGCTCAGTATTATTGCTCATCTGAAGCAAATTACTAGCAAGAAGTCAAACTGCAGAACTCTATCTTATGGAATCATACCTGAGAAAGTCTTTTGGTAGGTGAGAGGAGGGCAGGGTCAGCTCTTAAAGAGATGTATTGGCATGTCTAATGGAGATGGTGAATTATATCTTACAACCGTGAACCAGCATAAGCTATTGGGCCTTCGGGCACTAAATTTAATTTTAGGACTTGCAACTTAAAGAAGATCTTTACATCTTGGAGTTTGTCCACAGAAAGGCTGAGAAACAGACATTATGAGTAAAAGATAAGGTGGTAGAATGTATTTACCTTAGGTATGGAAAGCTTTACTAGATAATCAGACAAATTCCCATCTCCATGATTAGCTGCAATAGCCCTCCCAGACCTGGAGGTGAGACCTGAATTTATTAACAGTCTTATATGAAGGGCAATTGCATGGAAGGTAAGTGTCACTTTTGTAAGGAGACTATAGCAAGATGGAGCACAAATTTAACCAAGCTGAAGTGACTTAGCTCAGCCATTCAGAAGAACATGTTGAACATCCAGCTTGGGTTTATCAGTTAAGATCTTTTCTTGGATTAGTTGGAGCTATGTAGAAGTGAAGGGTTCAACGTAGCCTAGTTGATGGGTGGGAGAGGACAGAGACAGAAGCTGAACACATGCCAAATTGAGCTACTTGGGAATTTCAGAATTAGTGTACTTGAACTGAAATAAACTGAGGAGATGAAAAGAAGAAATGGGTGCATCTATATCAACCAGATTTAGGAAAAGTTATTGAGCTTTAATCAAAGCTAATATGTGAAAATTTGTGAGATAAATCTCAGATAATTTGAGAGTGGCTACTTGCTTTATGATGAGAGTATTGATCTCAGAAGTCTCTAAATAGCATAGTCCTACAATTGTTGAAATGACATGTACTTAATTTAGAAAATTGTGATTTTCTCATATAACTTACAAGGGTAACTCTTTACATGAAACCAGACATACCTATAACCATGCATTAATTACCAGTTCATTGGAAAAGAATTCTGGACTCAGAAGTAACACCAATAAACAGCTGGTATGATATAAGTAGAGTTCTTCATAGCCTTTGGGTATCTCTTTCAATCCTTTAATTATTTTACTTTCAATCAAAATAGTTCAAAGACCATTCCAAGGGTAATATCCACAACATCAGATATTAGGTCAAGCCATATGAAACTGCCATTTAAGTAGGTCAAAAAACAGTCAAATATCAGCAATTAGATATGATTCAACCTAATACAATATACATTCCAGGTTTTCATCTATACCTCTCTTCATCTTTACTAAAGCTAAAGGTTTTACTATATTTGTTAGGTCAAAATATTGGTGAGAACACATTTATGCTTTGGGCACACAAGTATTGAGAAAGTATAGGGTTGGAATTAAAGATGCGTCTTAGAACACTGGCTCACCCTTCTCTTATATTAGACACTGGTGTCTTTAAGATTTTTCCAGATCATGAAAATCAAGAAAAGAAGTCAAAAGACCTGACCTCTCAAACCATGGGAAATGGGCCACAGGAAGAACAGGGGAAATATAACAAAATTTGTACCATGTTCCTAGTTTAGTAAAGGAAGATCACAACAAAATTCTGAGCAGAAAAACAAAGTATGTGTTTCCTCCTTTATAAAATATAGTATTGCTTAATGTGTCCTGCTTTCAAGATTATAAGCATAAGACAAGACACCAAGAACACATTGGAAAAGTCATATCTGCATAGTCATTTAAAATGAGACAAGCTTAGCTTAACTAAAAACAATTTATTAACAATGTAAAATGTTAACTATTTTTACGATCTGAGCTAATTCTGGCATGCCCTATAAGATTTAACACTATGCTGATGTGCAGACACCATGCTTCAGATTTCAGCTAGAACAAAATGTGATAATATTCAATTTTACATTTGAGGGTAATAGTATATGTTACTACACCATTTCCTAACTGGATTATTTCATTCTCCAAGAAGCAGAAAAAGACACCATTGGGTCAAAAGGAAATTAATTGCCCATATGCATTGTACGAAGGTATTAAGGTTATTGTGTATTTACAAAATGTAAATATCTTCCATATACGGTTTTAGTTGCATTATAAATTAAGATATTTTTATGTTAGATTCTGACAGAATGGAAGACTAAATGTGAATGAATGCAGAGAAAGCAATAAGTGAGATGGTATGTTTTGTTATAATATTATTCCTAACGATATTGATAGATTGGAGTTTTAAACATGGTTTTGCAATTTTAAATATATTTCTATGTTTAAAGACTTTTTTCATATATGATAAATTGTTAACATGAGATTAGTAAGAGCTATAGAGATAATATTATACATGAAATATCTTTCCTCTATATAATACATTTTAAAAAAACCTTTAAATAATTTAAAAATCATAATTCTTGCATCTGTCATGTGTGGTTTAGAGCAGACATGCACAATGTCAGCTTAAAAAATCCTTTTAAAAACAGCCTGCTTTTTAAATCTGTTCTTTTTTCCTGATAGCAGCTGCTTTCAAATGTAAAATCATTTCAAAGGGCTTGGGGAGGGGGGTGGGTGGACAAAAGTAATAGGAAAGCATAGAAAATATAGTCAAAAACCAATAATTGATGTGGTTCAGCTGTCTAGAGGTCCTCTGGTTTATGATTTTTTCAGGTCATCACAATGGTGGGTATCCCGGAGGAATCGCCTAGCTTGAGACGAGACAACACAGCCCAAAGAACCTTCTCTTCCGTCTTCTAACCAATGGGTAGGGAGTTAGATTCAGAAGGCTGCTGTCATCTGTGATGGAAAAGAGTGAACATATGAGTGAGGTACAAACAAAACAACCTGCTTTTTATGTGTTCTAAAAATCCATCATGCTTTGAATCAGGGTTCCTCAACCTTACCCTAATTGGACCATGCAATTCTTTAGTTAAGGTCTTTGCCAACCATTGCAGGATGTTTAGTGGGATCTCTAGTCTTTACTCACTAGATGACAGTGGTACTCCCCACTCAGCTGTGACAAACAGAAATGTCTATGGTAATGGCCAAATGTACCCTGGGGGAACAAAACTGCCCACAGTTGAGAACCACCACTTAGAATTAAATTAAAACTGGAGTCAATCTTTCAGTTGAGAGAGGAAATAAAGCTTACTAGAAAGAGTCCATGCTTTCGAGTAAGAATGGCTTCTTTTCTAAACTTCCTTCTGCTATTTATTAGCTCGGTGACCATGAACATGTTACTTGAATTTAGGAAACTTCGGTTTCCTCATCTATAAAATAGGGTACAATACTTACCTTAGGTGAGGGTTCAGTGAAAGTATCTAAAAGCATTTAGCTTGGGTGAGTAGCTTGGTGTTCAATGTAGAAGAAGCACTCAGTAACTACAACCAGTGTTTTCATTTCATTCACCTGCCTCACGTCTCAGGGAGAAGTTACACTTATTCCCTGTTGGATCTTTCCCTGGCATTTTCTACAGAATTCTGCATACAAGGACATTCAGAATAGATTGCCAACTGCTAAATTCATAAGTGTTGGCTTGAAATTTTTAGCACAATGAAAAGTAGAGGAAAGTAGTAAGCCAAATTTGGTCTAATGAATTGGGTTTCTAAGAAATAGTGCAGTCTGAATAATAAGGTAGGTTGAAATGTCCTGTTGACCAGGATAAGTTCTGCTGGGCTTATTGTGGCTCCCACAGGTTAGAGAAGGACTATAGGGAATACTGTGGAGCTTGCTGACTGGGACAGTGCTAGGACATGGTCAGATGGAGCGAGGGGCAACAAAGTGACTAGGTTGACATGGGCAATTGTTATGTACCTAACGTAAGCTAGGTAGGTACCAGTTTCATTGCCCTTCCATAGTAGAGGTGAGGGACCCCCTCCTCTCCTCCAACTGAACCTTGGGAAAGAGCCCAAGTAATGAGATGGCTACAGTGGAATGTGTCCACCACAATAGCTTTTCTTTTCTTCTCTTGATTATTGCTTACTAGAAGCTCAAGAACTTGCTAAGAACACAACCAAGAGCTGGTTTTCTAGTCATCTTACATCAATCATGTCATCCAAATGCCCAGATTTTTCTTCCCTTTTCCCAAAGGCTCTACTGTTCCATGCTTACTTCTAAATTAGTATCACCTACCAAGGTTGACAATGTTCCTGGAATGAAGGGGTGCTTTATATAACATATTTAGATGGAATTAGAGTAGCAAGTCTAAGCCAGGGAAGAAAACAGGCATCCCATTTGGGCACATTAGATTGATCAAATGCAGCCCACTCCCCCAGTCTCCACAGCTTAAAATCTTCTCTTAAAACTCAGATTCTGTTATCATGGAGAAAAACAGGGCTCTCTTAGTCCTTTCCGTAATGAAAAATAACTCTGTATAATCTGGAGGTCAATATTTTGAGAGCTAAAAATAGGATATCTCTCTTATATATTAAACTTGCCCCAAATAGTTAAGATAATGAAAGCAGTGTCAGATGCTATGTATGAACCTGATTTTTTAGGAGATCTCAAAATATCTTTGAGATTAATTTTGACATATTTGCAACAGAAAGAAATGATAACTCGCTTTCTTATTTTGGGGGACTCTTGCCTCTTTAACCACCGATTGATCAATAAACTTAATGTGCAAAAATATAGCAGATACAGACAGGTAAAAAATTGGGGTGAGTAAAAGGTTTAAGGAGTAAAAATTCCCCAAATGTAAAAGACTTAGAGAGGGACCTAACTTGTATTTATATATTATAAAATCCATTTCTGATCTGTACTATTTCCATTACATGAGGAAGTGTCTATGACAATGTTGCATTTCCAAAGGAAAGTGTATGTGTATGCTTTGGTTGTATGTCTACTCCCATTACCTCTTTTTTAATGTATTAAAAGCACATAGGCATTATGAGATTTGTCAAGACTGGCCCTTGTGTCTGTGCATTCATTAAAGTGAATAAAAAAACCTTTGAATAGCACAATTCTCTTCACCTAGATTTCTTCATTATGTATATATATATATATGTATATATATGTATGTATATATATATATATATGTATCTCTATATATGTTTTCAAGTGAATAGGAAATATTAAGATTGATGAGAAAGTGTTCAGACATTAAGCAAAGGACAAGTACCTCTTAGGGACAATTTCTGGTTTGGAGAATCATTTTTGAGCCCTTGTGACAACTTTGCCTAGCCGAGAGCTTGTCTGATCATCACCCATCACTGAAGTGACACTAAAGCTTAAAAATTCTTGGCACAAATTCAGAGCAGCTTTCTGCACCATAGGAAGCTGACACCTGCAGTAAATGCTGAAATTCACTGAGCGATAAGAATGCCTGGAATGGTTTGAAGCGAAGTCAACTCCAAGGAAAGATGTCTCTCCACATTAATTCAAATCCCATGTCTGAAATGATGGCCTGGGGAAAAATGTGAGCCAAATGGAATGCTTCCCCACTCATTCTCAACTTCCTGTGTTCATCCATTTGAACTTGGAAAATATTTTATTTTCATTGCAAAGTTTGTTTGGATGTGTTTTACTAATTAAGACTTTTTAAACTTCTTTCTCCAAAATGCGTAATCACAGAGAACTACAACTTGAGACATTAAAAGTTTTAAAGTCTGAAAATGAGAAACGAGAATAGGAGGAAGAGAAGGATGGGCGGGAAGTGAAAGGAAATGGAGTGGGATTTCAGTCCTCAGTCAAATCAAACCTTAGTCATTCAGTGTTTCATTCTTGGATGCCATTGAAGCCAGTGACACTGGGCTCTCCTAAGTCATAATGGCAACATTTCTCTATTGATCAAATTTATTTTGATAATAAATGAGTACTTATATCGATTATATCTTGAGGAAAAGAGGGGTTTATAAGTGAGAGTTTTCAAATAAACGGAGGGTTGGAGTTTTAAAGCCATGTTCTGAGACATAGTGAAGGTACATGCGTGTAATTGAACTGCAATTGCAAGTTTCTATTCCAGAAAAAAAGAGACCTTTGTTAACCCAATTGGTTCTCAAGATGTTAGCTGCATCAGTATCACTTGAGGGCTTCCTACAAGCAATGGTTGCTGGCCCCATATCCAGAGCTTCTGAATCATTAGGTTTGGGGAATGGCCAGAGAATCGGCCTTTCTTGTAAGTTCTCAGATATGCTGATACTGCTGATCCTGGGATCACACTTTGAGGATTACTGAAAGTGCAAGGCTTTGTGTCAGGTGCTGGGGATAATACCAAGATGGGTCCTAAAAGAAAGATGGTCCCTGGTCTCAAGGATATTTCCTTGAGTAGCTACAAGCTTCATTAGAAATGCCCTAACAGTGAACCAAATGCAGTGTAATGAGAATTTCCAGGGGGACAGATTATTCCCCTCTGGAGAAGAAGGAAGAAAAGGCTTGTTGAAGATTCATGGAGACCTTGACACTCATGCTGGGCCTCTGGGGATGACCAGAACATGGACACTTTGTGAAGGGGGTGGACGTTCTGGGTGGAGGTAATAGCGTGAACGAAGACATGGAGATGATGAAAGGTGGTCTCAGTTTAGGTCTAAGTAAGCAGTCCTATCTGATTGGACTGAAGGGTATAGGAAGGAGGGAATAGGAGAAAATAAAACTACTTAGAGTTATCTAAATGGAGCCATACCCTGTCTTGCCTCTGTACCCTCCCAGACACCATTTCATATCTATTAAGGATGACTGCTGGTTTGGAGAATCATTGGCAATCAGTGCCAATCCCTCATTCAAGATGCTCAGTGCTTCAATACTTAAGCTTCTTCTTTTTTTTTTTTAACGTAGTCTTCTAAGATTGCCCCATGCTTCTGATTTCTCTCATCTTCCTATCCCTTTTATAAACAATTTCCATAGCACTTTGCTTCCAACCCTGTCTTCTGACCACACTGTAAGCAACTTACAGGCATCTGGATCTTATTCCCTCTCGTCTCCACATTGAGACCCCATCAATGATCTTCTCATCCCACAAATAGGCTCATGTCTTTTCCTTCCTAAGGAGGACTGTCTTGGTTCTGGATTAACTTCTAGCTCTCTCACCTCCAGAATCAAGTTTCTAGAAAGAATAGCTTATCTAACCTTCTGTGCCAGCTCATCTCCTCCCACTCATTTCTCCACCCTCTTTAATCAAGTAAGCAGCTCTTGCCAACATCACCAGTGACTTCTGTGGTGTTAAATACTGTGGACCCTTTCAGTTCTTATCTAGCTTAATCTCCCTGCACATTAGCAATTCCTTCCTTGCAACTTCCTTCTTTGATTTTTTTCATGATGCTTTTCTGATTTTCTTCTTAATCCCTTTTGTAAGCTACTCTTTTTCCACCTAAAAACTTAAATTTGGTTTTCTAGGGCTCTTCTCTTGGGTCATCTCAGCCATTCTTAGGGCTTCAATGACTATTACACTGATGATGTTTAAATCTGTATTTCCAGTCTTCCAAGCCCTCATGTCCTACTTCAGCATAAGACACATACATCCACGATTAACCACTGAACATTGCTTTTGAAGATCCCCCATGTCAGAAACTTCAGTCGTCCTCTACCTTTACTGTTTCTCCTTTATTCTCTCTAACTGAGTGAATGACATCATCATTAACTCCGCTTTCCAAGTCCAAACCTGAGTTTTATCCTTGATTCTGCCTTTTCCCTTATTGTACCACAGGTTATTGGCCATATCTTCCATTCTAATCCTCTAGCTTTAGGTCAGATCTTAAGCACTTCTCAGGTGGATTGCTGCACTTGCTTCCTAACTGAATTCTTTCAATGGCTCCAGTATAAAGTTCAAACTTACTAACAAGGCTTACAGGGACCTTAATGATATGGCTTCACCTACCTTTCTAGCCTCTCTCTCTTAATCCTGTTTCCCAACTACTGAAGTGCTTCAAGATGTCACACTTTTCCATTTTCTCTTATGCCTTCACATACCTGACATCTTCTCTCCAGACTGTCCTTTTCCATCTCTTTCCTTGGCTAACTCCTATTGATCCTTCAGACGCTTTTCAAAAAGCAGTCTCTAAAACCCTCCCATTTTCAGCTCAAGTCTGGGTTAGGTGAGAACCCAATATGCTAATGTAAGAACCTGTGGCTATTACGGCATTATTATATTCTAAATACTAATTTCTATATGTCTTTCCAATATTGTGTGTGTGTGAGAGTGAGAAACAGAGAGAGACAGAGAAAGAGAGAGAAAGAGAGAGGTGTGTGTGGCTATTTTCAGAATTCACAGGCTCTACCCTGAAAGCTCCATTAGAATCTATGTAAGGGGAGGCGTATGTTCTTTGATAAGGCTTCCCAGGTGTTCTCATTCAATTCTGACTTGTTGAGATGAAGACCCCTTTGTAGGGAAGAAACTTCTCCAGCACCTTGCCCAGACTTAGCACATCATAGGTGACTATTACATGTTGGATGATGTTGGGAACAGTGAGTGTTGGAGTGAGAAGTCCATTCTTCCTTCAGAAGACAGAGAGTAGCTAATTTACATCTGTGAGTGGAGGCTCACCATAACCAGAGCAATGCATCAAGAAGCTGATGTGACCAGTGATACGTGGATTTGACTGGGGGCTGAAGGAAGGCTTACATATGTGACACTGAATGTCAGGCAGAAAGCTACGTATAGATATGGGACCACCTATAAAGTAGTTCAGAATAACACTGAGAGACCAGCTAGAAGTATGGGAAGTCTTTATATAAAGCCCTGGGAGAAAGACCAATTTAGAAGATTATCTCCAGGCTAGAGGATGGCGTAACTACCCAGTGTTCTTCAGTCGAGCATGTGAGAACTGTTCTCTTTGAAATCACCAGGTCAGTTCTGGATATATAGGGGTGCATATTAGAGAGGATAAGGGGGTATGAATTTGAGGAACAGTTCCCTCAAATTGTTCCTAGACCCAATTTATTCCGGAATAGGATTGTCCACAGAAAGGGACCCATTCTAGAGCAGATTCAATTCCAGATGGGCATACACTTCTAAAGCAGTTTTAATGGATGGTATCAACAACTGAATTCTGTGCAAGAGTGAATGTCCCAAAATATCTATGGCATTCATTATTTCAGAATTTAGGAAAAGGTGAAGCTGTCTTTCAGGCTTAATTTATTTCTCCCAGTTTATTTTGTTTGATAATGACATGCATTTAGAAGATACTTGTCCTTCACTTTCCAATCTCCTTTTACCCTTTGTCAGTAACCCCATGGGCTCTCCACAGGTAGTTCCATTTGTAATCCATTTGACACAGCAAGACTATCATAATTAACGAAGCTCCCTACTGCACTGCCATTGACCCAGAATGTAGGACAGGCCGGGCTCTGAAGCGGTGGAAAGAACAGTAGGCTGAGAGCCAGGAGATCTGACCATTGCCTTGAGCCTGGTGCTGAGCTGCGGCCGGACAAGGGCACCCACTCTTCTCTGGTGTGCCTCTTTTTCTCTGGTCTTAGACTGGAAGGAGGGGCAAGAAAAGACCCCGTCTCAAATGAAAGTATCACCTACCAGAATGAAAGCATAAGCACCTACCATTAAAATTCCTGCCTTTAGTCACCTTTCTTTCTTTTCTACTGAAGTTAATTAAAAGGAAACTGTTGCCAGTCAAGTTTTGAATGTGTTAGGAAGGGGAGAAGATGTGATTAAATCCTTTAACATCAAAATAAACATGGACCAATTTCTGAGTTGGGGACTGCAGTGAAGCCTGCAGAATAGGGGAGTCCCAGGGTTATATTACAGACATGCAGTCCCTCAACTCATCCTCAGCATTTGCCTGACAGGATAATTCACATTATCAAGGTTTGAGGTAGGGAGAAAGGGACAAGGGGTGGTATCTTTTCCCTCTCTGCTTTAAATATATACACAAATGAAATAAAAAAAGAACATAAATAAGAAAGCAGAAATAAAACAGATGGCTTTCTATAGTAGTTTTTTGTCCGAAAGAGTCATGCTTTGACAATAAGGTTCTACAGAAAAAAACTGGAATCATATTTCCCACATTTCGTCCCACATAGTGTCCTCCAGATATTAACATTGTCCTGGAAAAAAAAATAACAAACCACCTGAGAAGAATTCTAGGAAGGTCACAGGGAAACCTGGGTATGTCTATCTAAGTACATACAATAAGAGGGAGGAATCTGGTTGATTAGTTTATTAAAATGGTGTCATATGATGCTTCTGTTAAAAAAGTATCTCAGGAGGACTTCAAGAGACCTGTCCTTCCTCAGCCCTGCCTGGATCCTCCAGTCGAGATTCACACCCCACTTTCCCCACAGTGATATGGGGCGCATGTTATGCACAAAGAGAACAGAAATGTATCATCACATGCTAAAGGTTCCATTTCCCCCAAATGAATAAACCGGAACTTCCCACAGTTTTTCAATTCAAATTGTTGATTATTTAAAGAACCACCTGTACCACTTTCTTGAATAAGTCCTTGTGTCTCCTCACATTTTCTTTCCATTCCCCCAACAGAGCCACTGTTGAAGTTCTGAGTGCCATTTATTTGGATGGCCATACCCTTTTCACTCACAGCATCAATCTTTTATTAGATTTAGAAGTATTTAAATATAATTTTTAAAGCACTTAAAATTCTAATTGTTTATAAAAGGAATATGAAATTATACAAAATATGTATTGTATACTTTTCATGATCATAAAATTGATCTAAGTAAGTAAAATGAAATTTCTGTTTTTTCTTTAATGCATAGTTTAAAAACTGCTGGGTGAATTTTCACAAAACTTGGAGGGAATGTTTAGGATGGTTTGATATTAAAAATGGGCTCCATGGCATGTATGAAATTTCGATTGGGGAACCCTGGGCAGTCTGAATGTGAGGTGCAGAAAGAGGCCAGGCATAGTTGGACAAACTTCTACGCAACCTCAGACATCTGCCCCAAACCCAAAGTCCCAGAGGCCGGTGTTCCGAACTGTAGGCTCAAGGTCAACTTCATATGGGCACTCTGCCTCATCTGCTGCAGAGGCAGTGGTGGTGGCAGGGGCTGTCCTATTTGACAACGGCTTAGGATTCTCCTGAGCAAGGTTGGGTCAGCCAGCTGGTACATAATAACAGCACCAGCAACAAAGCATTTGTTGAGTACGTTTCCCCAGTGGTGCAGAAATAGGCACATGACTTGCATTGCCTCATTTAATCCTCACAACAACCCTCTGAAGTGGGTGATACTGAGATCCTCTTTTAAGGAATGAGGAAATTAAAATTTTCAGGGCACAAAGCTGCTGAACGACAGAGCCAGCCCTTGAGCCCAAGTCTAGCCTTAATCCAAAGCCCCTGGTCTGAACCACTATGTGTATTTCACTTCTGCGCTGTGGTTAGAGGGATTTCCCATCACCCCAACATTATCTGCTATTCTCTCAAAACATTATGAGATCTTCAAAACAAACACCCATGACTCTGGCCAGTTAGCCTCAGTGACCAGGACCTTCAGGGTTGGCTTTGAGTCACCTGATGGACTGCAGCCCTGCCTCTTATTTCCGGCCCCCTCCCCACCCCCCAGCCCCATCCCAAGCAGTTCAGGCCACAGTGCTCCCGGCTTTACCATCTGCTGTTTTTGTTTCCATGCTGCTCTCTGAGTCAAGAAAGGAGTCCAGGCTCTGCTATTAAATGTCCCCCCACTCAGAGACAGGCTGTACTCGTCCTCCCTTCTTGTCCCATGCTTCGCTCAGTGGAAATAAGAGGAGTTTCTTTCTCACCTGTAAAAAATCTTCCCCCAGCCTTCATGTACCTTTATCTGAATTTGATACTTTGCCTACGGCTGTTCTAATCACACACATTTCCTGAAAGTGCTTATTAATAGCACTTCTTTCTGGGTCAAGTTGGCTGAAGATCTAGCAAACATTTATTGTTTGTGGCAGGTGATACTCTGTGCCCCATCATTGTTCTGGGTACTGGGGATATAAGAGCTAACAAAAGCGAGCAGAAGTCCTTCCCCTGTGGAATTTACACTCTTGTGAAAGTCCTTTTGCCATTCCTGTGTTAAGGGATGTACCCTTGTAGTACTGCTTTGGACACAGATTGCCTGCGTTTCCAACCCAGTCTTTTTACTTACAGTCTGTGTAACTCTGGCAAAGCTGTTTAGCTTCTTTGTGCCTTAGTTTCTTGTAAATTGGGGAATACCAATACTTTTCTCTAGTAAACTTGCTATTAGAATTAAATGTTGATATGGTTAAGGTATTTAGATAGTGGCACATTTTAAGTTCTCAATATATATGAATTACTATTACTTCTTTAAGGTAACTAAACTTCTCGGCAGTAGGACTCTTCCCTTGCAGATGTTCTTATATCTTCCACTAGGCTCTAAACTTCATGAAGGCAAGGGCCGAGGTTTTGGTCTCCTCGCGTAGTCTAGCGCTTTCCACAGCCTGGAACATGAGTGAGCACCCGTGACTGGCAGGTCCTAGGGAGGGGATGTCTGTGTTGCGGTCACATGTATTTTGGCTCCCCTCAGGGCAAAACTGCATTTGCCTGAGAGACTCCATTCTTAATAACACACCCTGTGGAGGAAGGACAAGTGCCTGATCCCTGCATTCTGTTGCATGCGCAAAAAGCTGCTCAAGAAACGACTTCCAAAATTATCACGCTGAAAACATCCTTTGCCTCAAAGAGAATCGACGAGACTCACCTTGATTTTTCAATGGTAAAGGCATAGTTTCCCTGAGTTTGCTTAAAAGGTTCTTCATTTCTCGCATGTCTCTGTAAAATTGATATAAAGAAAGCATAATCAGCCATACATTTTTGAAACGAAATGTTAAAACAGTCTGTTCTATGACACAATCGAAGGGCAAGTGTCTGTGCCTAATTGTACTGTCTCTGCTTTCCAAATAAAAAATACTGAATTTATTTTGCTTTTGCAAGAAAAAAAACTGAGATGGGTTGGTTCGGGAAAGAGTGGGCACTGTTCTGCCCAACACTTCCACAGGGCATACTCCTGGAGAAGCCCTCATTCCTGTCTCACATCTACCCTGGCTGAGCTCAAAGAGCCATTGGTAATGAGGACAGCACTTCAGATTTACAAGGACAGGCAAAGGACACAAAACTAGAATCCCAGGGCTCTGCTGCCCTGGGAAAAGGTGAGCCCGGATAACAGTGCTGTTGTGGCTTTATGGCCTGAAGGGTGTCGGTGGGTAGGCCCACTCTCCACTAGGTTTTAAATGTCTGTTGTTACCATGATCAGAATTCAGTGTAGCCAGTGTTAAGCCTTCATATCAAGGGCCAACACTTCTTAAAGTGACTTGAAATGAAGGGAGGCAGTAGGCTAATCACTGAAAAGGCTAAATAAACAAAAGGAAGATTACTCTGCTCCACGCTCAGCCAAGATGAAAATGCCAGTAGGTAAGAGTATGAAAAACGCTAAAACCTCCATACAGAAGCTCTTCACAATGGATGAAACACACAGAGAAAGATGGAGATGAGAGAGAGAGCGAGGAAGAGAGAGGAACAGAGAGAGCCACCAGCCACCTTCAGCATGCCTTTTCAAGATTCTTGGCCATACAGTGCCACTGCATGATTTTGACTGCCTTCCTCATCTCAGAACCCGCAGAACAAATCACAGACTTGCAGAGCAGGAGGCCATCTCAGGGGACTTCTGGACTAGTGTATGGGCTTTTCAAGTCCTTGGTACAACAGTTTCCAAAAATACCTAGACAGTCATGCACTGGAGTCAGCACTCTTGAAACCCCAGGACATGGTGATAGATTTCAGTCAAAACAGTGAAAACTATAATTTGGTACCGAATCAGACACATCTTTTGGTTAACTCTGGAACAAACAAGCCAGAGTAGGTACCAAGGGTTTAAGAAAGTTTACTGGGGGGAAGACAGTCTTGAAGTTGAAGAAATTCTACACATTAGCTAATTTTTCTTCTGCTGTTTGAGAAAAGAGAGATGCAATTTGATTTTAGGTAAGAAATTCCTCAGTCCAGTTCATGTGTGGTGTGAGTGTGGCGAGGGGGAGAGGGTGGAGGGAGAGGTGGGGGCGTCTATTAGGGGGTTTGGGGTGTTTCTGTTGAGGATGACTTAGGATCACTGTCTTGGGGAGACCAGAGACCTCCTAGAGTCTAGTAAGTCTAATATGTGAAACTAATACGTGAAAAAGAAGTAGTCAAAGCAGCCTCGTGGACCACCTCTACAGAAATGCACCTGTAAAAGCTTCACAGTACTTTCCCACAGTTGTGAGGATGTGTCTGTGGGCACCATATGCTAATAAGTCCCGAAGGACAGGCAAAATGGGATTGTGGAGGGGGATTAGTGCAGGCAAGTTCCAGAAGTACAAGAGGTACACCCTGTTTTCGCATAAAATCCTCAAGGGGTGAGGGGTGGGAGGTGGGCGGACAGGTGGTAGGAAAGGGCTAGAAACGGAGTATGTGTGATTGAGGCATGGCTGCCATGTAAAGCATCAATTCTCAGCCTTGGTGCCACATAGGAGAACCACCTTATGCCCAGGCCCCATCCCCGGATTCTAATTTGACTGGTTTCTGGAGGTCTAGGCATCACTTTTTTTGTTTTTTTTAAAAAAAGCCCTCTTGGTGATTTTAACATGCAACCTAGTTTGAGGCCCATGGATCTCTTAAAGGCAGAGAGCCAGGGAGAACTGAGGAAGCTGCCCTTTGGGCAGGTCTGCTTTGCCCACTTTTTTAGCCTTTCTCATCTCCTTTGACTTGAATCTGGGCTTTCAGGCTGAACAGAAGCACTGCAACACTGTGGGCTCTATTAACTTATTCTTACTGCCATCTGTATGTAGCTCGCTTTCTTATAAACTTTAGCCTTGGATACAGACGTTATGTTAATTTTCTGAAGGGAAAAATAGCTTTCCTCATGGGTTATGCCCTGAACATGGCATTCTAGCATATATATATATACATACATATTTTTTCCTGCCCCCCCCCCCCCCGGAATAGAGCAAAAACTTTTCTCTTTTACAAATGAAGATAAATAACTCCCTGATCATTTGTCTGCAGTTCCATCAAACTGTACCAAACAGCTTTATTGTTTGATTCACTGGATTTCCAAGCTTACACAAAATCCAAGTTTTATTAATAGCACATAATTACCATATGCTCCAATCTTCTATAAACACAGAAATTCAGTAATTAGCTTTAGAATTATATTACAACCAGAGTCAAACCACAATGGCCATAGATGCCATTGTGTGTTATGTTTCTAAAACAGGAAAATAAAATTTTCATTATCTTGTCATGACTCAACCCCCCTTTCCCCCACCTCCCCCTCACACATATATGCAGAACTCTCCATGGAATTGCCCTATATTAATTCTTGGCTGATCTGTGCCGGTTTTGGGGACATTAGCAGCACAGGACAAAGCTATCCATGGGAAGGCTGACAAACAGGATCTCATCCTTCTGCCTCACAGGACAGCATTTTTAGTATCTAGATGAGACATAGCACTTATTACTATATATTATTATTGTTCCCCTTTCCCAATTGAAGTAGAATCACCAAAAAATCTCCTTTTCCCAGGAAAGACATTCACTAGCTGTGAGCCACTGAAGTTAAGACAAATGCGTCAACTCTCTTTGACCACTAAGGGGCTATCAGCTACTTTCTGGGAGAGTAAAATAAGGGCACTCTGGGAAACGCTGCTGGTGAATAGGACGGAATATCCAGCCTCTAACTGGCAGCTGAGCAGGCTATTCCGTAGACACGAAACATGAGAATCTACTGGAGGCATCTTTGCACAATTTTGGACTCTCCCACCCTTAAACAAGTGGAGATTTTGGGAAGCAGTCCCATGGATGAGCTGTGACAGCAAATAGGTCCGACTTTCTCCCATCCCAGTGAGGCACAGTGCTTTCACTTTTCAAAAAGGTGGACTTTCCTGGAGTGGGACAAGGAGGTCAACTGTAGGTTCTGTTACTGACCTACAAAGTCTGTAGGACTTTGAACTACTTGCCATCTCTCGTCTCAATTTTTTTTATCTTCAGGCGAGGCAATCTCCAAGGTCCTTTCTAGCACCATGTTTTTCTGGTAGACCAAAGAGAACTCTATTTCTGAACCTGAAATAGAAAATCTCAACTCCCTGTGGTTCCTGAGAGTATTAACTGAAGGTGGGTTCGGAGTCTTCGGGGTAACTTCACACTTACCTTTCAGTGTTCTCAATATCTGTGGAAACCTGCCAGGAATGTTGCTGAATATCTATAGGGGGTGAAGAGGAACCTTCTAGAACAGGTGTTTCAGCACTCTCCTCAATTTTGCAGTCCAAACTCTTGGTAACTCCACCAAGCTCCTTCCCTAAAGAGGAATTGGGGCGATATTGGTAAAGAAAACGAGAAAAGAAATCATCAATGCAAGTTCTATACCCCAGATATCATTGCAAATGTTGGTTATACTTTGAGACAAATGCTCCACTTAACCTATTACCTTTCTGGCTTCCTGAATACCTAAATATATACATACATATATGTAATTGTGTTTGAGTATGCGTATATGTAGCATATTTTCACATTCCGGGAAAGATAGCTTGAGGTCAGCAGAACATAATGATCAAGATAAAATTAAAGCTCCTATCTTTGATGGATTACTGGTGCTTTGCAACCTATTTTAATGAGTTGCATAAGGTTAGCTTGGGAGAAGGAGAGTTAGCCTATGAAACCATACTGCTTTTTGGTCCTCAGGGACAGAAGCAGGTAAGAGGGTGGTGGGTTGGGAGCAGGTGATGCCGATAAGAAGAAAGGAGGCTTCTGCAGTTCTCTTCAATTCTGGATGGTGGCTCTTGGCTTGTGGGAAGCAGGAGAGAGCCTGGACCTGCCTTCCAATCCCCCTTTTCTCTGTGATGGTTTGAAGCTGTACTTACCTCAGAAACACATGTTCTTAAGCCTAATTCATTCCCGTTGATGTGAACCCATGGCAAGTAGGACCTCTTGATGAGGTTGTTTCAGTTATGGTATGGCCCACTTAAATCAGGATGGGTTTTAATCCTATTGCTGGAGGGCTTGATAAAGCAGAATGAAATACAGACATAGGGAGAGAAAGCAAGAGACAGCAGGAAGCTGAACATCCATGGAAAACAGAAGAGAAGGGAAAGACCAAGGAGATGCCACTGTTGGCTTGCCATGGAACAAGCTCAGGACCGAGCATCACCAGCAGCCAGCCCCAAACCACCATAGTCTTTGGGGAAAGTTTTTCTAGTTTTTCTTGATCACCTCCTTCTCTCTATTTTTATTGTCCTTTCAGATTACTTATTCATAGTGGAGCCTCTGGATCTACCTTCCACGCATCTTCTATATTTCATATTTATCCTTTTGGGGTGAATTCTGGAAGAATATCTTGAGTTATTCTTTCAGTGCACTGTTTGAGGCCCTCAGTATTTCCATTCTGCTAATTGTTAAGAGCTGCAAAGGGTCTCAGTATTTACTATGCTTGCAAGTTAACCTGACATAGTTTTATGGATACTGGAAGAAGACCTGAGACTCCGGGGCCAGAGACAAAGGACAATTTATTACTCGCAGAATAGGAATATCCAGAGTATCAGAATTTGTTCTGGTTTCTTGAGTCTCAGTCCCAACAGGGCAACACAGAAAGGGCCATATAGTACCAGCACACATAGTGGGCTGCATGACAGGAGAAGAACTCTGAGCTTAAGGATCCTGAATCTCTTATAGTGGGCAGTAAAGTTTGCCCTTTGTTCTGGAGGGAGACACTCTGTCTGTTTTCCAATGTATTTGTTAAATGAACATCCTTGAAAAGATGGTATAAAACAAAGGAATGTGAGTCTCTTACCTCCCAAGTCATGCAGTAATGCAAGAAAATCAGGGAGAATTGTCTTCCAGATCTACTAACCCATCTATTCAGTATTTTTTAAATTTATGTCATTTTTATTTTTAACAAATCTGACTTCTTGTCATTGCAGAAAATTATTGGTTTATGGTTGTGACAGACTCATAAATCTCTCTGAAAATATTACTTATATATATTGTAAAGTCTTCACCTGTTTCCTCCTTGAACTCTGCTTTTCAAGTATTAGTTGTTTTCTTTATTGTATTTGGTACCTCTCTTTAATGATGGTGGCTTTTCTCAAAACTCTGGTCATTCTTGGCTGTCTCCTCAGATCCGTCTTTGAAGTCTCTTTTGCCTATCATTTTGAGCAGTACCCTTCCTGATGATTGTGAAGAGGGGGCAGGAAAATGTGTGTCTATGGCTTTTCTTTTAGACATAAGGTTTTCCAATCGTTCTTGGGAATGTTACATTACTTGGGAGTCTTGTTTTGGGGACTCTAGTGCCTGCTCTGCATTTCCCGTTTAGAGCTTCTACTCCAGAGAAATGTACCAAACAATTTGACTTGTGAAAAAAAGACACTTATATCATATGTTTACTTTCTTTTTCTCTTTCTGCTGTCCTTTGTGTTGCCCATCATTTCTTCCTAATCCATTCTTCTTTGCCACTGTGCCCCAACACTCACACCAGGCATCCTCCTGAGGCAAACACTGATGGTCTCTGCTGCTCAGTGTGGGGTGGCCCAGCTTTTCCCGAATGCAGTATCAAACATTAATTTCCAGGACAACTGTTCCAGAAATCCTTCCTAAGCTTTGTATTTCTTGACTTTGAGTTTGAAGTATTTCTGGAATTGATTTCATTTTTGCAGTATTTCTCCTGTGTGAATTTCTTCCTGAGTTTCTTATTCTGCTATTGCTTTTTTGGCTTATTTATCTCTACCAATCAACCCCAGTTGCTGTCAACATTGAGAAATTCTCCCCAATTTCTGGTTTGTTGAAGTCATCCTTACTTGTTTTTCAGGGCCATGGGAGACTGTTTTGTGTTCACCAACTCCTATTTTCTTTTCCTCCTAAAATTGAGACATGTGACAGAGTTATGGTCAATGGACTCTGGACGGTACTGTTACATGTGAATTCCAGACTGACCCTTAAAAATCTTCCTGAGTGAACCTCCATATTTTTTTCTTCTCTTCACTACTAGATGGGTTCAGAGAATGGAAAGAATAACACTCTTCATCCCACCATAGCCCTGGACTATAACAAAGAGGAATAATGAACTTTTATTGTTTTAATCCATTGAGATTTGGATTTGTGTGGCAGTTATGCTACTCTGACAAATATAAGGACTAATGTGGATTTATTTTTTTCATTATATCTTTTCTGTCTCAGGGCTTTTTAGTAGGAAATAAAGTATATACATGAGTTCAGTCCAACATCTCTGGGCAAGAGTTTCCTTCCACTACACTCCCTCTGTTTTCAACAACAGATACAGAATGAAAGCAATTCATTGACTTATTCAATAATTGTTAATCAAAACTTTGCTCCAGGTACTGTGCTAGATGCTGGGGATTTAGGGGTTAACACACTCACGGTGATCAAAGTGTAGAGAGGACAACAGATAAGAAATCAGGTAACTGTCCCTCAGTGCAGCGTATGCTATAATCAGTGCCTTGGTAATGCTTGGAGAACATATCAGATGTGTTTGACCTGACTTGGAGGTCAGGAAAAGCTGTCTGCAGGAAATTACATGTAAGTTGAGACCCGAAGAAAGTGTAGGGATGGGCCAGGTGAAAAGAATGGGTGGGGTAGATGGTATGTCACAGCAAGAGGGCACAACTGGAAAGAACTTGCAAGTTCAGATTCCTTAATGTAGTTTACGTTGCATTGAGTGTAACGGGGCAGGACGTGGGTGGTAGATGAGCTGGGGGTTGCAGGTAAGGGATGAAGCTGGAGAGGCTGTCTCTGTAGAGGCCTTTAGTTTAGCCTCTGGTGTCCAGCAAAGTCCATTTTTACCATTGAGCAAATTTTCCTGGGAATAAAAACAAACAGGGTCAGTTCATTAATGTTTTCGGACACATTTAAGAGTCAGAAGATGAGCCCTCCATAAATCTGGAAGTGGCCAGTTTGAGTTCTTTATCCCTAGCTTTCCCCCTTTGACCTCAGAATGGAGGCCAAACATATGACTTCCTACAGGAAGGTTTTCCTGTCTTCCAGGTCTGGGTCAAGCACACCTAATATGTTCTCTAATATCAGTTGAGCTCCCTGCTCTGCTCTTAGAAAAGTATTTCACATCCTTTCAAATGGTGACTTCCAGTCAATGTCGTGCTTTGCCCAAGACAGTGAATGTGCATTTCAAATCATTTCTTATTATGAAATGTAAAACTCTGTCCCCTGAAAATTCAATTTCAGGCATCAGTGAACTTGCTCGGGGAGGGAGTAGGGTAGGCGAGAAGAAGCTCCTTTGGAGCACCTTGAAATCACACTAAACAGGCTTTATCCTGTTTAAAACTGGGACATCAAAGTTGGCCACTTTCCTTAGGGTCTTGCAAAGAATTTGCCTTCAGCTCCTTGGGGATTTCCATGTATTTTTAGCCTGTTTATAGAGAATAGGCATGTTTGAGGAAGAGTTAAGGGAAACCACCCATGAAGTACATACCAGATTGGAAGTCTGGTTATTCTGTAATTGTGAGAAATGATCAGTCATTCAGGACAAACAAAAACACATCTGATTATGGGGCAGCCTGGAGCATACAATAAGGCACGCTGAGCTTTAGAATTCCCAGGGACCAGAGGATTGGGGCCCTTTAGCACATGCCCCTCTAGAGACCTCTTTCCTTCTTATTACTTCTTTTTCCCAACCTTCTTCTTCCGTATACATATTTACCCCATTTTCTCTTTTTTCCTTCCATGCCTTCTTCCTTTCCTTCCTATCTTCAGCCTACTTGTGACAATGGGAGGTGCTTCCAGAGACATCATCTCTTTGGAGGCTCTTAGTTTGGCCTCCAGCGTCCAGCAAAGTCAATTTTATCCATTGAGTAAATTTCCCTAGAATTAAAACCAAATCTTCTCTGAGCTAGTAATCTACCACTGCACTGCTACTTTGTTGATGACAGGGGCAAATGTCCTATGTTTGCATGAGACATTATCTGCCACAACAGTAGGCACAGAGCAGGTGTTTAGGAGTTTCAAACACACAAAATGTGAATGCCAAAATGACTATGATTTCCGTCAGGTACATGGAAGCTTATTCAAATAATTACTCTTATTTTCATAACTAGGGGGTTAAAAGGACTGGGAAAATGTAGGCTATTTGTTAAATACTCCATTTTACTCTCTCCTGTTTCTAAAAAGCATGTCATCTAAATAGAAGTTGTATTAATTCAGTTTATTTACCTCTATTTAAAAATGGCTTCAGACTTTTCCATGCCACCCTAAGAAGATATTCTTAGTGCCAAAAAAAAACACACCTAAGCCACACACCAGAAAATAATAATTATACCAAACACCCTTGAAATAACTGAAAAGATATTATGAAGGATTTAATCAGTATTAGCCCCATGCACTGAGAAATAAACATTTCTCAGAAGCAACAGAACCTCTCTCCCCGCACAGCTCTGCCTCCTTGTCTGCGCGGCTTGTGCCCTTGTAATCCCATCACTGTCCTGAATTAGCAGCACCTGCTACTTGCTGGCACCCGTGCCTGTGTGAGAAAGCAAAAGCACAGGGCCCTGCTGGAGTGCCGGAGAAGAGCAGACAGTGTGAGATACATAGAGACAAGATCGCTAGGTAGTCTTGTCTGTTCCATTTTCAGCCCCTAAAGTAGAGCAGGACAACGTGCAAGATGTATTTATTGCATAACTAGTTGATTCCAACTGTTCCATAACGGGCATCACGACTAAATCACGCTCCCTTGGTATCACACGAATACTGCATATTTTCTTCTAATCACACACGAATACTGCATATTTTCTTCTAATCACATAGAAAAATTCCTTAGTCAGAGTTGAACTTTTTCCCACAATGCAAAGTATTTTATAGATCATTACATTATCCTTTCCATATTAAAAGTCTCTGAGGCGGGCTAAACGGTGGCTCAGTGGCAGAGTTCTCGCCTTTGCTTCCCGGTGCCCGCCCATGGGGAAAAGAAAGTCTCTGAATTTAGCTTCTTTATTTATTTTTTACTAATTTTTAATTAAAAAAAAATCTAAAAACACCAAATAAATGCAAACATTCTAACTTTTGATCATTCCGTTCTACATTACATAATCAGTAATTCACTATAGCATCACATAGTTGCATATTCATCATCATGATCATTTCTTGGAACATTTGCATCCATTCAGAAAAAGAAATAAAAAGAAATAAAAAAAATATTCATACATACCATACCCCCCACCCCTCCCCCTCACCGAACCCCAGCATTTCACTCTAAATTTATTTTAACATTTGTCCCCCCTGTTATTTATCTTTTGAATTTAGCTTTAAAACATGCTCACTAATTATTAAGTAAGTCAAGTCTGTAGGCAAAATTCAGCTCACCATTATCTCTTTGAATGTCTCCTTTATCTTTAAAATGGGGGAAATAATACTTGAGAGTAAAGTGAGATAACAGGTGCAAAGCACCTGGTGAGTAGAAGGCACAATAAGTGCAAACTATTATCCTATTCCTCAGCTAGCAACCAGTTTGACGAAAGGAGACAAACCTGAAACCCCAGATGGAGAAATGTTCTTGAGGTTGGGTCCTGCCTGTCATCAAGTCCCAGATTAATCGTGTCTCCTCAGAGAGCTGTGGCCGCCCGAGCTAAGGTAACCCTTCAGCCACTTTCTATTACATCACCCATTCGATTTTTTTTTTTTTTTTTTTTTTTTAAAGGAAAGACAGAGAGAAGGAAGGAAGGATAGAAGGAAGGAAGAGAGGAAGAAAGGGAAACATCTTTTAAACATTTTCTTGTTTTATTGTATTTTGTTTCTCCGTTTTCGTTACATGGGCTGGGGCCGGGAATCGAACCGAGGTCCTCCGGCATAGCAGGCAAGCACTTTGCCCGCTGAGCCACCGCGGCCCGCCCCACCCATTCGATTTTAATTGCCTGCATTGCACTTGTTAGTATTTGGAATTTTTAGAAAATTTGCTTATTTCTGTTATTCATTTTCTTTCTTTTTTGTACTTCTTCATATTAGACTATATACTCCATAAGATCAGTGACCTTGTCTTCCTTGTTCACTGTAGCCTATGAGCATAGCACCTGACAAATGATTGATGCTCAGTGAAGGGTTGTTCAAAGAATGAATGCATGTTTCCACTCAGAACACAAACCAGAGTCTATTTTAAGATTTGATCTGCTTCATTTCTTCTAATACATTGTTCTATTTTAGTATCAGATGCCTCATCACATTGGAAAATAAGGTCTTTACTTCTGGTTATATTCTATCTCCATCTTTATGTTGCTTGGGTTTTGTTTTTTTTTTTTTCATTAGTGTGGGTCATTTCCTTTATGTTTCATAATATGACGCTGAATACATTAGTGTCTTGACTGCTTATATTCTATTCTTTGTCTTGTGTTCATCTTGTATTTTTCCCAATAGTGATTCATTGGTTTCTCCTTAGATCACTTTGAGCTCTCAGATTCCAGAAGATTTTGGATTAAGATTTTTCGTCTTTGACTCTGTACTTCTCTATCTTCTCTCCTTTCGGATTGCATCTTATCTGTGCATGTTTATCTTTGAATTTACCAAGGTGATGTTAAAGATGTCAGGGCAAGAGCATCTTTCCCAGGGTGAGGAGGGTGGAATGCCTTCAGAGGACGGGAGAGGCAGAGCATCTGACACGGCTAGATGCAAAGAGAACAGAGATGGAGTAAGTTCGTATGTGAAGGGAGAGCTGAACTGAGTGTTTACCATCTCAGCTCCAGTCAAATGGGAATATTGCCAAAAACTGATGGCATGGTGGAGAGAAAGTATGAGAGAGAAAACCTGGGGCTGAAATAGCAGGATCATCCAATATCCTCAGAAACCCGGCTCGACTTTATGCTACTGAAATGAATGAAACCTGCAATCTCATTTCATCTGGTGGCAGGAAACAGGCGTTAGTAGTCTACATGAATCAGACATTGTATAATGAGGAAAGATTTCCTACCTAACTCACTCAGAAGGAGAGTAACTATTTTTCATTATAACCTCCCAAATTAGACCTTATCAAGTAATGCTCCAGTCGACAACTTAAACTGTTAGAATATGAAACTACAAATAACTAAAATTGTTCCCACCTGTCATCTTTCTTAAAACAAACGGTTTTTCAGAGCCATTCTCTCACTAATATAACCCAACGGCCTTTATTAAATGTGGATTTTACCTCCTAGCACCATAATTTACTTTAATTTTGTTGGCCAGAAAAAGAAAATCATTTTCGTACTATCATCCTTCATGTCTTTGGCAATAGCAGGATCTCGCACTATAGAAAAGATTTTGGAGTAGATTGTACCAATCAGACTTATGAGGTATCAGAAACTCGGAAGTACGATGCTGCACAGCCATGAGGCACCACCGACGATACTGTTAAGGACTAAGGATAATTATAATTTGCTTAATTGGAAAAGGACAACCTACATCTACTAGATTCAAGCTCACTGCAGGAGTTTTAAAATTACTTGAGGCTTATTTTTTCCAGAAAGAAACCATCCTCTTTTTTCCTGCAGTGAACTCGCGTGTCCTTTTTTCTCTAGAGAGCAAAGTCATGTCATGACTTCTCAACACAGTGGTAAAAATAAATGTGCTATAGAGTCCTCTCTGGACTTCTGGGGGCAGCCAGGAAGGTGGATAGACATAAAAATAAATTAAAGGTAGAGATGACTGTGAAACAATTTGATTTCAGTACCTAATCCCCCCAAAATTTGATCTAAGGTTCTCCCATAGAGCAAACTAGTGACTTCATTACCACCCCTTTCCCTTCTGTGCCGGTTTGAAAGTATTATGTACTCCAGAAAAGCCATGTTTTAATCCTGATCCAATCTTGTGGGAGCAGCCATTTCTTTTAATCCTGATTCAATAATGTAGGCTGGAAACTTTCAATTAGATTATCTCCATGGAGATGTGACACACCCAATTGTGAGTGTGATCCTTTGATTAGATGGAGATGTGGCTCCACCCATTCCAAGTGGGTCTTGATTAGTTTACTGGAATCCTTTAAAGGAGGAAACATCTTGGAGAGAGTCAGAAATGGCAGAAGAATCAGAGTCGACGGAAACTTCACAGCAGAGCTGACACAAATGTAGACATGTGAAGAACAGAGGCACGGATGTTTGGAGATGCCTGGAGCCCACCAGACATTGCCATGTGATGTTAAGCAAATCGACCCTGGAGAGAGCCAAGAGAAGCCAAGAGATGAAAGCCAGCCCTGGAGAAGTAAAGTGAGTAACCCCCAAAAGAACAGAGGCTGAAAGCAATGGAACCCAGGAGCAAGGGACCAGCAGATGCCAGCCACATGACTACCCAGACAACAGAGGTGTCTTGAACCATCAACCTTCCTTGAATCTAGGTATCTTACCCTGGATGCCTTACTTTGGACTATAAACTTGTAATTTATTAAATTCCCTGTTTTAAAAAGCCATTCTAGTTCTGGTATATTGCACTCCAGCAGCTTACAGAATAACACACCTTCTTTGGTGGGAAAGAAATTCTAAAGAAGAGTGAAATGACCAGTGTTCAGCACACAAAGAGAGAGAAAGTTAGCTTACCTAAAGATTATTAAAATACCAACTTTACTCATAGCATTTAAAGAAATGTAACAAATTCCTTCTAGGCAGAGATTTCAAATGTTACAGACTAGAATGGGAGTCACTATTCCCCTGAGACCCTGGAGATGATTTTACTTCTTGAAGGAAGGGACTTGGTCAGGTCATCAAGAGAAGCCCATCCCTTATGTTCCAGATTGGATAAAGAGCATTTTATCTTATAAAAATAGTTTATCATCTTAAATCTTGGTAGACAAACTTTTGTCCAGTGCATAAATGTTCCTTTTTTGCTAAGAGCTGACTTCATAGGTATATAATAAATCCTGGGGAAAGGGGACTGATTTCTTGATGTGTGCTCCCCCCTGCTACCTTTACCCCCTTGCCTTTAATTTTGTATCACCTACATACTTCAGTTCCCACTCTATTTCTCATTTACAGTCTATACATATTTTTCCTCAACCACAAATCTTGATTAAATCCCTTAGTAAGTCACATTAGTAGGGGCCCTCTTTTCCATCCCTTCCCCATTTCTTGTTTTCGTGAAGTCCAAGCATTTGTTTGACTATCACGCCAATACTGTAAAAACAGTGTCACAGGCTTTCCCACTGTCTATTTTAGGAGCTGGACCTCTAAGTTCCAAGGGCAAGACACATGCTACATCTCTTCATTCCTCTAACCCTTGTACTGTAGCCTGTGGACCTATTTCTTTCTCAACATGGTCACGAGAGTCAAGTGTCCCAGATCTTTTCAACCCAGGCTGCCCTGAGAGTCAGCAACAGATTTTGTATATTACTGTGTACTAGCTAGAGGATTCTAAGCTGACATTTTCTACGTTATCCCAATGGCAGAAATATGAATTAGCAAACAGTCCAAATGAGCCAGGAGTCCAAAACAATAATTATGAGTTAATCCCTTAGGTATAGTGGAGATATTAATGGAATGAATAAAGAAATAGAAAGGGAGGATAATTAAAAATATAGGACTAGTGTGTTAATTTGAGGCTATGTACCCCAGAAAAGGTCATGCTCTTTTAACCTATTTCTGTGCATGCAGACCTGTTATAGGGGCCTTTTAGTTAGATTATTTCAATTGGGATGTGACCCACCCCATTTAAGATGGGCATTAATTCTTTTACTGTATGAGAGGATAAAAGACAGAAAAACCCAGAGAGCTCAGAGAAGCCCCAGAGAAGCTGAGACACAAGGACACACCTTCAGAAGCTGGGAAAGGAAGCCATTTAAACCAGAAGCTGAAAGCAGCAAAACCTGGGAAAGAAGGACCAGGGGATGCTGGCTATGAGCCTTCGCATGTGACAGCGTGTCCCAGATGCCAGCAGCCTTTCTTCAGAGAAGGTATCCTCCTGTTGATGCCTTAATTTGGACATTTTCATGGTCTTAGAATTGTAACTTGTAAGCTAATAAGTCCCCATTTTTAAAAACCAGTCCATTTCTGGTATATTACCTATCAGTAGCTTTAGCAAACTGAAACCACTAGGAAAACAAAGAAAGATTTATTTGATGGAAACATCTCTCCTCTAAGAGCTTGCATTTTATTTAGCATTCTAGAAATTTCCAAGAAAATGAACAAGAAGTCTAGTATATATTTTCCTGCATATGCATATGTGTTCTAGTGCTTTATTTTCTCTGGTTTAATGATATTTTCCTTGGTGCCAACAGCTATAACATATCTTCATCTTCAGTGTAGCTTTCTATTGGTATATAATGCTATTTTCTTTATTCATACTTTGAGAATTTCCCCCAATAAGGAAGTCTCCTTCTAATTGCCTTACCTCTGCTGGTACCTGGACAGAGGTAACTGAATCCGTAAGACACTTAGTTCTTGGACATGAACTCAAGAGGCTTGCTAGGAGTGGATGGTACATACACATTTCCAGAAAAAGTGAAGAGAGGTCTGGTTTGCTGAGTACAGATGGTGATCAGAAGGTTACAAATAAATTCATTTGAAGAAGTGTCCTAATGAATTGTTCATTACACTTTTTCTAGAAGCAGAATAAAAATTAGAAGAGCCTCTGATTCAGTAGGTCTAGGATGGGGCCCAAGAGTTTTCATTTCTAGCACGTTCTAGGCGATGCTGATGCTGTTAGTATGGGACTGTACTTTCAGAATGCTGCCTTTCCCCCCCATGGTCCATGTCTTAGTTTCTCGGCTTAAAATAACAAGAACTTACTGTCTCACAGTTCTGAAGGCCAGAAGTTCAAAATCAAGCTTCAGTGCTTCCTCTAAGTTTACAGGGAAGAATCTTGTCTGTGCCTTGCTTGTGGCTTCTGGTGCTGGCTTGCTGGCAATTCATGGCATTCTCTGCCTCAGTTCTCATGGCATTTTCCCCTCTGTATTGTGACCACATTTCTTCTTATGAGGACACCAGTCGTGTTGGGTTAAGAGCCTACCCTATTCCAGTATGACCTCTTTTTAACTTGCCTAATTCCATTCCCAACAACTCTGTTTCCAAATAAGGGCACATTTGGAGGTACTGGGGAGAAGGATTTCAACATTTTTGGGGGGGAGGAGGACACAGTTTAATCTATAACAGTCTATGGCAAGGGTTCATGGAGAAAACTGATGCTATATGAGCCATCACATAGCTCACAGCCGTCTGAGGCAGCTACCATAATTGTATTTGCTTTTTGTCAGCTCAGGGGAGAAAGAAGAAAGCAGCAAATGAAGTCAAAAGCACGTACTTTGGCAAGTATCACAAGAGAGTGGGAGTAAAGAAGATGAGCATGAAAGGACTCGGGTTTTTTAAAGTTTTATTCTTTTCTGGGAGGGGGATTTGTTTGTTTGTTTCAAAGGACACAGCAGCAATTCCCAATCTTCCTTGTGTTTCACGATCCCCCTGAGTGTTCCCAGAGGTTCTGACTCTGTAGGTCCTGGACAAGATGCACGAGTCTGCATGTTTACCCAGCATCCTGGCTAATTTTGAAGCAGATCTCCTAAGGATTAAACTTTAAATAATAATGGTTTTAGAAGAATAAAATAGAAATCTAAGTGGAGACAATCCTCCGTGGAGAGAAATCAAAGGCACTATCAGGTATGTTCTCTGTACATGGAAGGTTTAGCACCAGAGCAGGGAGTGCGAGTTAACTTTTGCTGTTTTTAAAAGAGGCAGGGAAGGAAGCAGAGCAGAGAGTGTCAGTGAAGGCAGGAGACAGTGGAGACTGGGCTGATCACTTAAGAGGTGACGGATTTTTCATTTGTTTGTTCAAGATCCAACGTAATGAGAGAAATCTGGGTAAGGGAATTCTTTTCGAGTAGTTGCCAGAAGGAGAATAGGTGGCACACTTAGGAGTTAGAGACGAAGTGGGAATGAGGTCACTGGGCATTAAGTAAATGTCGTCAGAAAGAAGGATTCCATGCTAGATGCAGCCAACGCAGACATGGGGAAAATACTACCCATAACCAACCTATTCAATTATGACAAAAATGATAAATACATTATTCTGTATGTGTGTTTTTGTGTAAATATGTGTAAGTGTGTAAGTGTGTGTGTGTGAGAGAGAGAGAGAGAGAGAGAGAAAGTTTAAGAGAGACAGATGTCTCTGTCTCATCTCTGTCTTCATCTTCAGATGAAGGGAAGGAGAGAGAAGGAAAGAAATAATTAGATGACAATTAAAGACATCTGGCCAAAGGCAGCTTATGTGGTTATCATGAATGTGCCTGAGTCTTCAGTTTTCTGATCAGGCATAAAGAATGTTAGGTGCTCATCTCTCCAAACTTGCTTATCTTAATAACAGAAGTCAAGATAGAAATCCTTGAAAGCTCTGCCTTTAGAAAGAAAAAGGAAAAAGCAGTAACATTCATGTATTGAGCAAATGTTCTCCTTTTTTTGGAGTGAAGTGCCACAATCTTGTTTTTAGTCCTGTTGTGTACATATATACGTGTGCACACAAGATTTGATTTGGCAAGGGCTTTATCACGTCATTTGGTTATCCCCAAATTACAATGCTAATTTGATTTAAAATTTCTACCTAAGCTGCTTCTTCAACGGGACTGTAATTATTTTTCCTTCCCTGCCTGAACCCTGGTTTTACAACCCAGCTCAAGTTCTACCATTCCTACAAGATTTTTTTCAGAGGATTCAAGAGTTCACTGACTTATTCCAGCTCTAAATTGAAATCAAGTGTATGGATAACTTTCTATTTACCCTCCTTCCCCCATTCTCCTGAGCTCAAGCACAAAAACACTTTGCATTCAGGATGTGATTTACAGTGGTAAAGTATTGTTCAATGAATTAACAGAGAATTGAGTCCTCTGGTAATAGTGTCCTCCCCAGCATGCATTCTATTCCACCGTCTCTCTCCCATTATGTAATAGCCTCTGGTTGAGTGGAGTTGTCTCTACCCCTAGCTCCGGAAATGGGTCTTGATTTCCTTAACTCATCAGTGAATTCCCATCCTCTGGTTACAGTGATCCGTTCAGGAGTGGGTCCTTGATCTGACCTGGTCCAATCAGAAGGAAGCTCAAGACTTTTGCTCTGTAGTTGGAAGAGAAATTCTCACTCTGTAGCGTGTGGTGTGCGGATGTGATGCCTGGAACAGTTGCTGTCAGTTGGCTGAAGTGGGAGAAGCCAGCTTGAAAGTGAGAGCAACACCCAGCGGACAACAGAGAACTATTACCCAGAATGCGGGTCTGAGACCTGACCCAACCAGCCCGAAGCCACTGCCACCTCTGCAGGCTTCGGTTATTTGAGTCAATATGCTCTTCATGGTTTAAGCCAGTTTGATTGGGATTTTCTAATAATAATATGCTTCCCTATTGTTTGTGGTTACCCCTATATTTTAAATCTTTGGGATACAATATGCAGTCGGTCTTCTGGCAACCTGATTTATTTAGGAAAATAGTGGCATTCCAGGGTAGCATTTTCTATTTCAATAAGATCATTACATATTTTTTCTGTGTTACTTACGCGCTTTCTAACCGAAGCCACGTTTACAGGTGGCAAAATAATAAATTTGATAACTGTTTCTACCACAATTTCTGTTCAAAATGAGTCAGTGTTTTTATGCACTTAGTACTGATATAGACTTCTTTTAATAATTCATATATCAAGCATCTCCTGAACATTTTAGGTCCACTCTAGTTGTTTGTAGATAGACATACTGTGAATCCAGGCACTCTCCGAAAGATCAGTTTTGTTGAACATTTCTCTGGGTTCGTGGTGATATAACGTATAGGGATACCTTTTCTGTGAAACTGAAGAGACCCCAGCAGACATATGGATTTTAGCATCTCTGTGGTGTACATTTCTAAGCAACACTGCAGCTGGATGTAAAGCCGACAGATTTCTGGATGGATCTCACCATCTTCCGGGCTGTAACAAAAGGAAGAGAAAAGATATGAACATGATGGAGATTTCACTCATCAGCCAGTTGTCTCAGCTCCAAGGGGAAACATGCTCAATGAATATTCCCTAAAGCCGTGAATCTAAAATATAGGACTTCCTGCTTTGGAACCAGTGACCAGAGTCATCATTCTTACATAAGTGCCCTTCTGACTAACAGCTCTTAATTTTTTCCCCCTTTAGCAGCAGAGCTTAAAATCATAAATCTTTTAAGCAATTGAAAATAGCAGACATTTTCAACTTAACTGTTGGAACAAATTTCCAAAATATATTTCAACACCAGAAGGATCTCTTAGCCTGCAAGAAAAGATTAAAAACTCATATTTTTAGAGAAACTAACAGAGCTATTAAATTGCCAGTTATAAAATAGCTCTTTAATATTAAGGCCTTCTAGCACAATATGATTAGAGACCCAAGACGTGAATTATTTTTATCAATATTTTCTGTCTCAATCCAAAGGATAGTCCTTTATTGTTTGCTATGGCTAATTTATGGAAGTCCAAATGGTTTTAATGAAAAAATAAAAAATTTGTGATAAAAGAGAAGAGTAATAAAATTCTAATAATCATACTTAACAATCTAAAGCTAAATAAACATTGAACTTAGGCTCTAAAATTTAAAGTCCTTGAACTTTTCTCTATTAGATGTGATAAAACATGTAGAACTGTAAATATGATAAAACATGGAGTGATCACTTTTAATAAGGGGAGAGAAGTTAGTAATTGATAACTGCAACTATAGTAGCAATTGTTGAATAAAGCAAACAGAATAAGATGAGAAGTTTAGAGCTGGATTAGAAATAGAAGAAATCCTAAAAGTGAATTCCGTGAAATGTCCTAATGCTGTATCTTTATTTCTATCAGCATTCATTTAAAATTAATGCTGATTAAATAGTGCAGCACTTGGACTTGACTCCTTTGTAAAGTGGGTCAGTTGTAAAATATCAGGGAAAATGAAACAGAAAGAAAAAGACCGGTGGCTTCAATTTTATCTAAATTCTGAAATAACCATAGCAAGAATTTGTATGTATACAGCACTTCATAATGATAATTAGCTTTCATTTTCAAATACTGAGTTAGTAGGTGAGCAAGAGTTTATCTAACCATGTGGCTTATATAACACAGGAAAACAAAAAATTCTTTGCCTCAGTATCAGTGATGTCTGCAAGTCACTCTATGACTTTCCCTTGGCAGACAGAACTAAATACCTCAAAAGAGCTTACATGCAAATTTGGCTTTATGTGAAATTTAAAATACTATGTTATTTTCTCCTGAGTGTCTCAGGTTCCCTTTCAGAGCTTCCTCTCACGGGACCCTCAAGCTGTCGTCCTGCTACCTCGGTTCCCCTCCTCCTCCAACACACACACATGGCCTCTCATTATTTCATATTCTCTTCAGCCTTTTAAAATATCTCTGACCTGGGTCCCATTCCCTCACAGCCCTGTGCTCCCTGAAAGGATAATGGGCATTAATGGTTTACGTAATATATAGCAATCCTGGAGTACTATCTAATAATACACTGGTTTTGACAGAAAAATCTGAAGACAGTGTCTTAGCCCAAAGGTGGGCTAAAGAAGAAAACATTTTAAGGCAACTAGATCTTTTCTGTGCTGCTTCATCATTCCAGTCGCAGCTGCCTATTTCCACCTATGCATAACATTAGTCCTGGTAGCCCATATGCCCCCTCCTTTTTTTTTTCAAAAAACCTATAAAAATCTGGTGTATTGTACATGTGATGAGTAGGGCAGTTAGCCAGCAGTTAAGTACAGTGACATTCCGAGCCATGAAGTATTATTTTCAGAAATACAAAATATGTGCCTAGTGGCTTAGTTCCTAAAATAGGCAGACTTCATATATAGATTACATTTTATGCAATTTAAACAAGTGACTACCTTATTAACTTTTATCTTAAGAGCCAGTATATTTTGTTAATATTTTACAGTCAGAAATGGAGTGATAAAGCAAAACAGTAAATGCTTTTGAAAAAGGCAAGTCAGAACAGAGATTAAAATGTCTAATTCAATACATTTTCATGAGTGCTATCTCCCTAATGTCTCCGTAACCCATATATATGCTATAATTGTACATTATTATTATGCCCCTCATAAATATTATGCGTTGAAACTGAATAGGTGCCACCAGAAACACAATCTGCCTAGCGAAAGTTGAGTTATGAATTTTTGCATTAAAAATTTCATATATACACTCATATACAATGATTTAATATCTTAGAAAATAGAAGAATTTGAGAGAGAAAGGAACTAGTTAGAGAGCAGTGGAAAAGTTAAGATACGTTAGTGTTTCATGAATACTAGACCACGTTACATTAGCCTCAGAATTTATACAACTTATTTCTCCCACTTTAGAGCTGTAAGATTTATTACTGCTTCTGATTTTGAAAAGCTCATATCAAAGAAAGACAGACTGTCAAATAAGCCTAATTATAGTTTATAGAAGTGGATGGAAATGCATTTTTTGAGAAACATCCACCTAGGTTATTTTCATAATAAATGAAAAAGAGTCACAGCATGGAAAATGGAGGAAAAGCCAAGAAAACAGCAATTAAGAAGCTTGAAACTTTCTTCCTACATATAAATTACAAGAGCAAAGGAACCACTTACATTAAAATAAAAGAACTTCCTCCAGGAACTTGAAGCAGCTTTACTTGAAGGTGATGTTCCCTAATATTACTTATGCTTAATCTAAAATGATTCATGTTAATTAATCAAAATTGAGGTTCATGAGTGTCATCCCTGAGGTGACATTTAATTCAGTCAAAGAAGTGATAATTTTAAATATTGGCTTTTAATTTTTTTCTTTTGAGAATAAGGTAAGAACCACCTGGCCATTTTTGTTCATTTAAAAGCCTTGTTTTTAAAAGTAAAAAAAAAAAAAAACCCTAAAAGTTAATTTCAGCAGTGATTTAGAGCTCAAATTGAACCAAAACATTCAATTGTGAATTTGCTTTCAATCAGCTGTTTAAGGGTGAGAATCAGGATTTAATCACATGGCTTTAAAAACGTGAACCACAGAGACTCAGAGAAAGCAGAGAATGCTGCAGCACCATGAAGCAGAGAGTCCACCAGCCAGTGACCTTTGGAGATGAAGAAGGAAAACGCCTCCCGGGGAGCTTCAAGAAACAGGAAGCCAGGAGACCAAGCTGGCAGATGACACCATATTCGCCATGTGCCTGTCCAGCCGAGAGAGAAGCCCTGACAGTGTTCGCCATGTGCCTTCTCACTTGAGAGAGAAACCCTGAACTTCATCAGCCTTCTTGAACCAAGGTATCTTTCCCTGGATGCCTTTGTTTAGACATTTCTATAGACTTGTTTTAACTGGGACATTTTCTCAGCCTTAGAACTGTAAATGAGCTTATTAAATTCCCCTTTTGAAAAGCCATTCCATTTCTGGTATATTGCATTCTGGCAGCTAGCCAACTAGAACACTCTCTAAGAGCCCTACTTAGACAGCAAGTGAAACTGTCATTGTAAAGGAATATTCTGCTGGGGAATTCATTAAATTGGGAACAACTTCCTCTAATAGCCAAGAATTAAACATTTTGGTCTGTATGTGCCTAAAATTTCCACATCTGCTAAGGAAATTCCCTTATGATTCCATTAAAAGAATGACCATAAAGGAGGGCAAAGGCATTAGGAATCCCTGTCAACTTCTCTACTTCGATAACTAGGATGCAAAATTGTGAGCTAGTCCTGGCTTGACTCTAACTCAGTGCCTTATACTGGTGGGAAGACACCTGTACACTGCAGGCTAACATGCCCCAGAGGGTTTTGACAAAAGCGTGAAAACAAACTACCATCATGCACTTCAAAATTCATCCCAAATTACATCTTTTATTTTGGGGGGCAAGGGGCAGTATAAGATCTGGAGTGCAAGTGAGCCTGTCAAGGGGCAGGGACATGCCAGGCAGGAGGAAAGGCTCAGGGCTGGAACTTCCCTGGGGCTGGGAGGCTCCAGGTCACTGGTGGGAGGGAAGTGGCTGCCTGGACTGGCCTAGTCTCCCTGGGGACTGCTAAGCCACCTGACCAGCTGGAGACAGGCAGGGTGACCCTAAGGCCGACAGGCATCAGGGCCACTTAGAAGCAGCCCCTTGACCATTTGAGCCCCTTCTTCATTCTTGCGAAGAAGGGTGGAGTGGGCTCTCTTCTTCCTTTTCAACCCCCAAACATGGGCAGGTCTCTCTCCAACCAACACAACAAGCCATCTCACCACCCTCCCCCTGTCTACGTGGGACATGACACCCAGAGGTGTGGACCTTCCTGGCTAGGTGGGACAGAAGTCCTAGAAGGAGCTGAGACTTAGCACCAAGGGATTGAGAAAACCTTTTCGAACAAAAGGGGGAAGAGTGAAATGAGACAAAGTGTCAATGGCTGAGAGATTCCAAACAGAGTCGAGAGGTTATCCTGGAGGTTATTCTTATGCATTGAGTAGATATCACCTTGTTCTTCAAGATGTAATGGAGAGGCTGAAGGGAACTGCCTGAAAATGTAGAGCTGTGTTCCAGTAGCCATGTTTCTTGAGGATGATTGAATAATGATAGAGCTTTCACAATGTGACTGTGTGATTGTGAAAACCTTGTGTCTGATGCTGCGTTGATCTACCTTGTCAACAGATGAGTAGAACATATGGAATAAAAGTAAATAATAGGGGGAACAAATGTTCAAATAAATTTTATTTGAATTGCTGGTGATCAGTGAAAGCCAGGGGTAAGGGATATGGTAGATATAATCGTGGGTTTTTTTCCTGTTTTCGTTTCATTTCCTCTTCTGTTGTCTTTTTATTTCTTTTTCTGAATGGATGCAAATGTTCTAAGAAATGATGAATACGCAACTAAATGATGATTTTGTGAATTACAAAAAAAAAAAACAAAAAACTTGAACCACTATGGTAATAGGTGGACCTGAAAGCAAATATTAACTAACTCGCCTCTCAATAATGGCAACTATCGCTCTTGCAGATATTCTAATTATAATTCAAAGAGTACTATGCTAAAATTAAAGGCTGACAACACCAAATAATATGAGCATGATATAGAGCGACCGGGACTCACATTCACTGCTGGGGAGAGTGTAAAATGGCACAACTCCTTGAGAGAGGGTCTGGCAGTTTATTCTAAAACTAAACGTACACCTATCCTAAGACCTGAAGTCCAATTTCTAGGTATTTGCCCAAGATAAATGAACACATACTCACAAAAAGATCTCTGCAAGACTTTTTCATAGTGGCTTTATTTAAATAACAGAAAACTGGAAATAGCCCAGTGTCTATCAATAGGAGAATGGCTAAAAATACTAGTATCTTCCTACAACAGAATAATATTCAACAGTAAAAGGGAACACACTTTTGATATACAAAATGACATGGATGAATCTCAAAAAAACATTACTTTGGGTGAAAGAAGCCTTACACAAAAGAGTAAATACACTATGACTCCATTCATAGGAAGTTTTACGATAGGTAAAACTAATCAGTGGTGGAAAGTGTTACAACAGTGTTCGCCTGGGTGAGTGCTGTGGGGTGGGAATTGACTGAGAACAGACATGAGGGAACTTCCTGGGGTGAAGGCAATGTAATGCACTTAGATAGAGGTCTGAGGTACACAGGTATATATATATATATTCATCAACACTCATTGTATGGTACACTTAAGATTTGTGTGCCATTGTGTGCAAATTTTACTGTTAGAAAAAGATCCATGTGCAAGCCTTGAACCCCAGGAGCACCCCGCATGCTGAACTGTTAGAGGGGAGGCAGACTGACGTCTGCAATTTCAGAAAAATAATACGGATTGTGGGATGGATAAAGGGGTGGATAGACAAATATGTGATAAGCAAGTATAATAAAATTTTAATTGTAGAATCTAAATGGTAAATATTTACTTGGTGGTTGAATATTTGCATTTTTCCCAAATAATTATATGGCATAAATGGAAAAAAATAAACAACTGAGCAGCTTTCTGACTAGTGAGGTCAAGTTCAGGAGTTAATACACTGGGGATCTTAGTTACAAAATGCCTTGGCACTGCATACGTCTGCTCTTTTGCTGAGAATGCCAGAGTTTGGTGGTCCATGCAGCTGCTAATAGCTTTTTAAATAAAAACCAGCAAGATGTTTGTTTTGATAGTCTGTCCCCAATGTAATGGTTTATATATTTAGTTGAAGGCAACAAGAAATAATAAAAGGAAAATAGGTTCTGGAGTCAGAAAACTTAGATTTAAATATAGGCTTTGCTGCTTAGAATTGTGAGCTTAGGAGAACCACTTTAACTTCTCCGAAAATCAGTTTTCTCAGCTGTGAAATAGGGATAACAACTCCACATGACTCAAGTATCTCATGGTCGCTGCAAGGACCAAATGAGTTCATGTGTGGGTAAACAAGTGAAAACTGTAAAGGACTGTTAGAAGTTGACTGCAATTCATCTTAGCACAACAAAAGTGGGTTCACTGAGTTTACGCTTGGGTATAGCCTCTAGTTTTAAAAACTAGTTGCCATTCTACAAGTCTTTTTTTGCTTATGAAGCCCAAATATGGACTTTGGTTAAAAAAAACACATCATAAGAGTTAGAAAAAAAGGGGTGACCCTTATAGATAACCACTCAGCATTTCACAGATTTTAGTCGTGACATATAGTCATTGCTTGGGTATGTTAACTGGCAGAGATGAAGACCAGAATTCCTGCCTCAGCAAATACATACAAGTTCCTCTTTTTGGAAACAATTCTGTTGGTGGCTCTTAAGCCAAAGGGCAAAGAAAGACTCAGGAAGCTAAATGGGATGAGGGGGAGGGGAATATAACCTTTGCTTTTTTTTTTTAAATCCTTTTCAGAGCAAATAGCTAGAGACAAAAGGGATTTAGTGATTTATCCAAGGCTAGCAATCTCTAGGATATCTCCAAATGCCCCCGGTGGTTCCCTCTCAGGTGGATACCATTTGCATGGATATATCCTAATTCTCTGCCAAATCCAGTGACGGTTTCACAGTCTAGTTCTTCATATGGTTTCAGGGAAAGGAGTTTCTCAAAGCAGTCACCAGCTGATGTAATCAAAGGACAGTCGGGGGCAGAGTGAACGCAAAAATGTGTGTGTGTGTGTGTGTACGTGTGTAAGACAACTAGTTTTTTAGATTTCACATTTGTAAAGGCAATTACAGGGTCTATCCAAGTATATAAAGACCTCCCAACAGAGAACAGATGCCAAATACTAAAATGACTGTGCTATTTTATACCACAATAAACACCTCAACAGAAAGAGAAGTCCAGCTAATCAGGGTAACAGAAGCAAGACATTTGCAAGGTACAGATACAGTGAGTTCCCATATCGTCCCTGTTTCTTCCACTTAATCTTCCCTCTGCGAATTTTTACAAAACTTGTGTCTTAGATGGAAACATCGCCGGCATTTTCTTGGTAGAGAGTCAGAGCAAGTTTGGTTCCCCCAGGAGCCTTTGAAGAAGTAATTGCACTAATACCCCTCACTTCACAGCATGTCTTTTCATGGGAACAGATGCCTCTGTTACTCCCTCCCACTGAACATGAGTTGGGATCAAACTCTGCCCTGGAGCTATGTGGGCTCAGTCAGGAATGAAACTCCACTTCTAAAAGCAAAGTGAAACCTGAAGTGAAACAGAATTCTCCTTTTGTCATTACTTTGGGAGCCTTTATGCAAACAACAGCTTAGAGAGGTCAAAGCCTTTTACACAATTTAGGACCATATTCTGATCCCCATCTCCTGTTGCTTTTTGCTTGCCCTCTGGTTGAACATTTGACATTTCCCCATGACCCAATTGGGACAGTTGATAAACAATGAGTAACATTACCAAGCACCTTATTCTCTTTTTCCATTTAAAGCATAAAAACTATATTTAAACAGATGTAAACACTTGAAAAAAATTACTTAGCTATCAGTTTTCTTATTTCTTATGTTGAAACAAGACCCAAAATATTACTATTGAATTGTAAATCATATTTTCTTTATCTGAAATGTTACTGTTTCAGGCAGTGCTAGGGGAATAGGTAGTAACCTCTTTTTGATGATTCCGACGGGACTTTTTGGGCATTTTTCAGGGCATTAGAAGTTGAAAGAGGTAATAGGCTGCACTGCGGGACTCCTTTTTCTTGATACAGAAGCATCACTCCTAAAAGCTATGCTTATCCGCTAGGGTCTCTCTTGACCTCTCCATTTTTCCTTGTGGTTCTCTCAATGTTTTCCTCTTTATGGTCTCTGGTTGGGAATCTCATGGTGTTTGTCCACAGTTTCTTAGGTTCTGATCTTAGCAGGTCTTGTGATTTCACCAGCAAAGAGAAGCCTGTGACTGAGCTCTGAGTCCTGCATTCTTGATCTGTGACAAAAATCAGCACCATGAGTCACATGGCTAAAACACAGCCCCTACCCACTGACCATAGCTAGGATTGCTTTATCTTAAAGATTATGTATTTAGAATAACTAGTAAAGAAACATATGTCTGTTATCACATTTGATTCTAAAAAATATTTTTTGCATCTGAAATCAAGATTTTCAACTTTGGTGCTTATTCTTTTCACCTGATACCAGTGATCTCTTAGGTTTCTTTAGAAAGGTCAATTACCATTCGTTTATTATGCATTACACTTGAAGGAGTTCAAGTCACTGATTGTCTATTATATTCAAATTCTGGGTCATTAATTACAACATGCACTTAATTCCTGCTTTTCCCACTAGAACACGACTGTTGGTTTATTTAAATGGTATTCTTTAGGTTTCATTTTTAATGATGTCACTAAGCTAGGTTACGCCGTATTTCTCATACGTTAAAGCTATAGGCTTATATAACTAATGCAAACTATGAACTGTAGTTTACCATGATATTGTAATATTCTTTCATCAGTTGTATCAAAGGCACTTACCAATGCTAAGTGTCAATAATTGGGCCTGTATAAAGGGTATGGGATTTTTCTTTTTGGAACCATGAGAGTGTTCTCAAATTGATTGTGATGAAGAATGCACTATACTCTGTGATTACACCGAAATCCATTGATTGTATACTTTGGATATATTATATGGTATGTGAAAAAAACTATTAAGAAAAAGAAAAGCTATAGACTTCACTAATACTGCTGAAAGGAATGTCTCAGCTTTACAACAATGTAAGAGAACTAGGCCGACAAAATTTAAATCATCCAATTAATACAAGAGAGTGCTTTCAATTATTAAGAAATTATTTCCTTATCTCATTTAACTATAACAACACAAAATGTTGATCAATGCTTTAATAATTAATTATGTCATCTAGTTGAATAATTATAGAATAACTAACTGTTGAATCCATTATATGACAATGCTGAAGACTGGCCCTCCTCTTCCATATGAGAGACTGTTTATCTGGAACCAGGGTCTGAGGGATGAGGAAAGACCACGCAGACCGTGATTCCATCAGCATCCACACTAGGGCACTGTTTCTCCCAGAGTCAGGATTCACAGGTTGAGGAATCAAGGGGTAGAAATGGGAGTGACACCACTCACTATCACCCCTAGTGATCCATAGGAAAAATTTTTGCGTCCTGTCCCTAAAATCTTAAGCTCTGCTGGTCTACAGGTCTTTGTTTGAAAAGGAGGAGTGCTTCTACCAGGAGACACAACAATGATTCCACTGAACAGGAAGTTAAGACTGCCAACCAGCCCCTTTGGGTAACTCATGCCTCTGAATTAACAGGCAAAGAAGGGAATTACTGTACAGGCTAGGATGACCAATAGCGATTATCAAGGGGAAATAGGACTGCTATTACACAACAGAAATAGAGAAGAGTTTGTCTGGCATACAGGAGATCCCTTCTGGGGTCTCTTAGTACTACCGTGCCCTATGATTAAAGTTAATAGAAAATTGCAACAACCAAGCAGGACTGCAGTGGTCCAGAAACTTCAGGAATGAAGGTTTGGGTCACCCCACCAGATAAAGAACTGTGTCCAGCTGAGGTGCTTGCTGAGGGAAAAAGGAATATCGAATGGGTAGTGGAAGAAAGTAGTCATAAATAAGATCTATAACCATGTGACCCATTACAGAAAGAGTGCTGTAATGGTTATGAATACTTCTTCCTTGTTTTGTTCTGAATATGCTTGTATATTTCCACAAAGCAAATATCTTTGTTTCTTCCCTCTGTTATCCCCTTATTGTATGACATATGTTGTAGTAACTTTATATCATAATATTTAAATTATAAGATGTCAAGTTTAAGAGTGAATATTGCCGAAGGACCTGCACCCTCTTCTAGGGAAAGAGTTGGCACATTTTTGGTTGCACCCCACAAGACAGTTGAGTATTGTTAGACAAAAATATGACTGCTATTATTTTTATTTAGAGGTTAAGCATTGTTTAAAGAGAAGGGTATGGGTGCTAAATTGACAACTGTGATGGTTAAATTCATGTGTCAACGTAAACCAGTTATTTTGGTCAAGCAAGCACTGGCCTATTGTTACTGTGAGGAAATTTCATGGATTTAAATCATCAGTAAGTTGATTACATCTACATTAACCAAGGAGACTCCTTTCAGCAATGAGAGAAGTCTCATGCAATCAGTTGAAAGCCTTAAAAGGAGAACAGATGATTTCAGCAGTCAGAAGGAAGAATTCCCATTTCTACTTCAGGCAGCCAGCTTCTGGAGAATTTACTGATGTGCCAATTTGAAGCTGTTATGTACCCCAGCAAAGCCATGTCCTTTTACTTGATCCAATATTGTGGGGGCAACTGTGTTTCTTTTAATCCTCATTTCAATATTGTGGGGTGGAAACTTTGATTGGATTGCTTCCATGGAGATGTGACACACCCAATTGTGAGTGTAGCCTATTGATTGGCTGGAAATGTGACTACCCATTCAAGGTGGGTCTTGATTAGTTTACCAGAGTCCTTTAAGATAGGAAACATTTTGGAGAATCCTGAGATGCAGATGCTTAGAGAATAGTTGTTTCAGAGCCAACATGAGACCCAGACATTTGGAGATGCAGAAAGAAAATGCTCCTTGAAGCTGTTTGAAACCAGAAGCCAAAGGACCAGTAGACACCAGCCACATGTCTTGCCAGCTGACAGAGGTGTTTGGATGCCATCAGTCTTTCTTTAGTGATGGTATCTTTATCTGGATAACTTAGTTTGGACATTTTTATGGCCTGAGAACTGTAACTTAATAAATCCCCTTTATAAAAGCCATTCCATTTCTGGTATATTGCATTCTGGCAGCATTAACAATCTAATACAATTAAAAACCTTCTGGGAGTTCCCAGCTTGTAGCTGCCCTAAGGAACTGGGACTTACCCATCCTCATAATTGTGTGAGCAAATTCCTATAATAAGGCTCATAACATTTACATTATATATATCTTGCCAGTTATGTTTCTCTGGAGAACCTTTATAACACAAGGGCCTATAAACAGGCCTGAAATCCCCCTTTTTAGACCCATGAAAGGATTAAATGAGATAGGTTCATTGGGGAGACTTTAAAAATAGGGTAGACAGATGGCATCTATCTGTTTATCATATTAATAATAATAACAGCAAACACATGTAGTGTCTACTGTGTGCCAGAGGTTTAGAGCTGTCATCCAACTCTCTGGTTCATTCTTTAGAAATTTAAAGAAGAGTTTGAACTTGACTCCTACTCAATACAAGATGTTCTTTAAATTTTATATATAATAAGATTTTGCAGTGTTTTTATGTGTTCCATTGACATGCAGTGTCAATTTGCACTTTTTGCAAAACTGTCAAAAGATGACACCCTAACAATACGGAAATGTGCATTTCTAGCCAGATAGAAGGGCTGTTTTCTATAAAAAAAAAAGCAAAGACTTTATGCAAACTTAAAAGGTCAGTATACTAGGAAAATGTCATATTCTCCCATGAGCTTCTTCACAAGACTATAAGCTCCTTGAGGTAAGAAAATCTACCTTATTAATCTCTGTAACTCCTGATAGAGTAGTGGTTCAAGGGTGGTGTTTGATCAAACAGTTCCCCAACATGGCTGAGACAGGTAGTGTCTCGGCGGTGGGAGGAATGGGTGACTGCTGGTTCTGCCAGAATCAGCTCCATTTCATCACTAGAGATTGGTTTCTTAAGAATTCCTTTTCCTGCAGCCCTCACTTTTTAAAAAAACTATTCTATAAACAGAATACATATTAAAAGAAATTTCATGCAGATAGGTAGAAAGAGGAAAGGATTACCTGTGATCTTAATACCAAAGGTAACCACTGTTAACATTTTTGTTATTTTATTTTGTTCACTTATTTTGTTATTTATTTTGCGATTAACATTTTGTATTTCCTTCTAGATTAAAAAATATATATATACCACAAATATACATACGTGTAAGCAAACATATATATGGGGACAGGTACATATTACATATTAGAATCCACTTTTTCTAATATGGAGCATCTTTCCGAAGTGTTAAATGTTATCAGTTTTCATGGTTTATTACTCTGAAATTTTCTGCTGGTTTATTTGATAATTGTTTATTATCTCACTTCCCCTCCAGAAGGTAAATCTTTGACACTGGGGACTTTTCTGTCTTGTTCAATAATGCAGCCGCAGAGCTTAAAATAGGGCCTGGCAAATAGTAAGCCTCAATAAGTATTTATTAAATAAATAAATAGCTGCAAAATATTTGATCATATAAATATGTAATATTTTGTTTAACTAATCTCTATTTTGGAGCATTCATATTTTTCCTAATTTTTATTTGCTATTTTAAGCAATGTACAATGAAGCGTGTATAATTAAATCTTTTCATAAAATACACAATGATTTACTTTAGGAAAAATTCCTAGAAAAAGAACTTGAATGACATTTGATACCTAGGGACAAAATATAATTTAAAAAGTTTTCTTGAGTTTATATACCCACTGGCATGTCCTTTTCTTCCAGGGACCCTCTTTTAAAATGCAAATTTTTGAGAAAGAGGCTGAATGTCTATTAGGAAGGGAAACTGGTCAAAGCCAGTGCCCCAAGCAAATATTTCCTATTTCTGAAATTTTCCTAAGAGTGGCACTGTTTTTTATTTCTTTATGGATACCACTATAAAGAAAGAGAAAAATAAAAGAAAAAAAAACAAGAATGCTGACGTATTTAGATGATTAACACACACATGCACCCACCATCACACTAACTCAGGAAGCAGATTCTTAGGGCTTGAATTTTACAATCCCATCACATCTTAACTGTAACTTAACCTCTCTATCTACATTACTTAACCTCTCCAAGTCTCAGCTTTATCAATACAATGGGACTAGCAGGGCTCCACGGGAATAGGGCTGCTGTGACAAATGCATGTAGGATGCCCGGCACATAATGAGCTCTCCGGTATTAATACACACGGGAAAGGGTGAATTCATCCAGATGCTTGTCCAAGTTTCTTCTTCACTGTAATAGTAGGAGGTGGAGCTTTGCACACTGTGACTTGCAGTCCAAATATATCCACAACATGTTTTGTTTGGCCTGCGGTGTTCAACCTTATTTTTTGAATTCACATAAAAATCTGGATTTCCTGTGCCTCTTAAGAATCAAAAGATCTAAAGGCTCTCGGCCCAATCTCCAGAAGATCAGCACTTAGCTAGTACTGAAGAGCAGCTGCTCTTGTAGACAGCGGAAGCTCCCCAGTTCTCCTGAGACCCCCATCCAGGCTGTTTCCTTATTTACCTTAGTGTGGCACACCTTTTGATTTGCTTGTGCTGGTTTAGAGCCCAACTAATTAGGGTATTTAACAAATACTCTTAAAACGGAGCTCATCCAACACTCACCTCTCAGGACATAAGTTTACTGGCAACAGATGTGTGCATCGATTTAAGGAGAGTGGGATTTCCTACATAAAAACAGTTTCCTCTGATATGAAAAATAAAACTGGAGATTTAGAAAAGGCAACTACTTATATAGACATAAAAAGTTCATCAAAATCTGTACCCTCCTAACAAATTGACCATCATAACTGAAAGTAATTATTAAAAAGTCTCAAATATGCTTGAGCTAAACTCGAGTCCAAATCATGAAATATGTGATATCTTTGAAAAAGAACAAAATGGGCTCTCTGATCTTAGTCTATGAAGCAAAATTTCAATGTTTATCACTTCACCAAGGAATTCACTGAAGAAAAACAAAGAGCTGTAAAACTGTACACTTGCATGCAATAGCTCCAGAAATAGGGATTTGAAAAAATGTTGACACTAGGGGTTCCTGAATTGACCTCAGTGTTAGTTGTAGACTGAGTTGGAACCTGACAAGAGAGGTAGTTGGACTGCACCAAGAGAAGGTGGAATTGTTGGCTAGACCATATCGTGAAGTTATTGCTAAGCCACTAACTTTACAATAGACACTTCAGCATTGTCAAACGTAATTCTTCCTTTTAAAGTTGAAAAAACTGGGGCACTAACTCATTTGACTAGAGAGTGATGCTAACAAACTGAAGTTGACGTTTGAATACCTATTTGTGTGAAGTGTATTGAAGGACTGCTCTGCAAGGAAAAAAATGAGAAACGAGCAGACAATCACAAACAAAAGAAGGTCAGGAATGTTCAGATGAAAAAGACAAAGGCTCTGATGTCCTGTGATCAAAGTTAGTATCATTTTGAAAGATGTAGAAGCATCACAGACTTGTTTTGAAAATTCCAAAAATTCTAAAAAAAATTCTAAAAATTTCTTTTAGGTTCAAAATAAAATACATTTGGAAGAAAGTAAAGGTATTGCTACTTGGAGAAATTGCTGATGAATTTCAGGAACCTTACCACATTGTCCAGGCTGAAAATATAAATCAGTTTGGGTGGATTCATGAATGAGAGATCTCTATTTATCTGATACAGTATCAGGGATCACTAGGTATTTGAGAAGCTTATCCCATTCTCCCTGTTTTTTTTCTCCTTTAATATTATCAAGAACTTTACTGTCCTAGATTTGAAATCGCATGTCTCAATGCTTGACTTTCAAAGCAGTTAAGGAGATAATCAGGAAAAGGGTAAGAAAGGGTAGAGGCAGCAAACTTAGAAAATTTGTTTTCTGTTGGATACAATGGATAGTCTCAACAAAAAGTAAAGGAACACCAAAAGGGAAACCATATTTCCATTTCAAAAAGATAGTCATCAAACTCCAAACAGAAGGCAGCTCTTCAAGAAGTGGGAGCATTGGTAAATGAGTATTAGGAAATCTGAGTGGTTTTCCTCCCTAGATTATAACGTCCCCAGGAGCAGGAGACTTTTTCATTCTCACTGTTTCCCTAGCACCTAGCACAGCACCTGGCTTGTTGAAGCCTCTCAGTTAATGTTTATTGAAATGAATTGAAGTGGATGTTCAAAGCCGATATTTGTGGAAGATGAACAAGTCCTGCCAACCCACCGGCCTCACCTCGTGTCACTGTTGGAAATGCCACCAGGCCAGATGGACTGTGGATATGAGCCAGTACCATACATATAATGTTCTCAAAGGGGCAAGGCCAGTATTCAAAGTTGAGAAGAAAAGCAGCAGTAATCTGGTTCCAGAGGAGGAGAGTGCCCTCTCCCGCAGTGGTTCATGCTTTCGGAATGAGTATTAACATGGCGCATAAATGGTCCAGACTCAAACAGTCCAGCATTTACATCTTGACTTTATTATTTATAGCTGTGGACCTTAGGAAGGTTTCTTAATCTCTCTCAGTGAAACACTGAATCAAGACAGTAATACCTATTTTATAGAACTATTGAAAAGATTTAAGTGAAATAGTATATAATATATTAGCAAACACAAATGAGCAGGGGAAGTATTCCAGGGAGACGATTCTACAGATTATTCCTAAACATACACTTTCATGTCACACTTTTTTCTCTACTTGATTAGTAGTTCCAGCAATATTTATTGAATTCCCACTATATATTTCAGATCAGGCAAGATGAATTGGAGAAAAACAGAAAAGCACTACTTTTTCTGGATTCCTTTTTTATTTATTTTAGTCCCTCTGACAATAGTAATTATCTTAGTAATCTTTATTTTCAACTCATTGGGTAACTACAGGTCATTTTATCATTTGAACAAAGGTGAAAGAGGTTATGATATAGTCTCACTTGAAAATTGGTAATCAGGTTAGTGATACCTTAATGCTTAATAGTGAAAATTAAATAACATAAGGAAGAATCCTCCAAATTCTGGAAATAGTTGATGCTGAGAAACCAGACTTTTATCTAGCCAGAAATCAACTGAAAAAAGAGACTTTAAGAAAATGCTTTGTTCCTAGGAATAAGGATTGCTCAAAGGGATAGCCAAAAAAATTTTAAAGGCAAACCAAACAGTATGAAAGTTTGGCAATCCAGACATGCATTTTGTACACCCTACTGACCAAGGATTCCCATTTCATAAAAAAGACAAAATATTACGAAAGAAAATCTGTATTCCAGAGGAGAAGGTTTATGCTGGAATTAGCACACTAAGGGGACTATAGCTCCTCTTGAAGCCTATAGTAAGTACATAGCTGTTCTCTAAGCATAAGTGCATGGTTGCCAGAGAGAAATTAGCACTTCACATTCTTTTTTTTTTTAACTTTTTTTATTAATTAAAAAAAAATTAACAAACAAAGCATTTAAATATCATTCCATTCTATATATACAATCAGTAATTCTTAATATCATCACATAGTTGCATATTCGTCATTTCTTAGTACACTTGCATCGATTTAGAAAAAAAAAAAGACAACAGAAAAAGAAATAAAATGATAATAGAAAAAAAAAGCTATACATATCATCCCCTTACCCCTTGCTTTCATTTACCACTATTGCAAACTGAATTCATTTTAACATTTGTTCCCCCTATTTTTTATTTTTATTCCATATGTTCTACTCTCCTGTTGCTATAGTAGCTAAAAGCAGCATCAGATATAAGGTTTTCACATTCACAGAGTCTCACTGTGAAAGCTATATCATTGTTCAATCATCATCAAGAAACATGGCTACTGGAACACAGCACTACATTTTCAGGCAATTCCCTCCAGCCTCTCCACTACATCTTGAAAAACAAGGTGATATCTACTTAATGCGTAAGAATAACCTCCAGGATAACCTCTCGACTCTGTTTGGAATCTCTAAGCCATCGACACTTTGTCTCATTTTACTTTTCCCCCTTTTGGTTGAGAAATTTCTCTCAATCCCTTGATGTTAATTCTCAGCTCATTCTAGGGTTTTTCTCAGTCCTTTGATGCTGAGTCTCAGTTCATTCCAGGATCTTTGTCCCACATTGCCAGGAAGGTCCACACCCCTGGGAGTCATGTCCCACACAGAGAGGGGGAGGGTGGTGAGACTGCTCATCATATTGGCTGGAGAGAGAGGCCACATCTGAGCAACAAAAGAGGCTCTCTTGGGGGTGACTCTTGGCCTAAATTTTAAGTAGACTTGACCTATCCTTTGTGGGGTTGAGTTTCATGTGAACAAACCCCGAGACTGGGGGCTCAGCCTATAGCGTTGGTTGTCCACACTGCTTGTGAGAATATCAAGAATTCAACTTGGGGAAGTTGAATTTCTCCCCATTCTCACCATTCCCCGAAGGGGGCTTGCAAATACTTTTCCAGTCACTGATCATATCATTCTGGGATTCACTGGGGGATCACTCTGGACAAAACCAATAAAATCTCATGTGCTACCTGAGATTCCAAGTACTTATGACATTCAATCAAATGATCTACATGAGTTATATAAGGAAATGCTCTAGTCAAAATCTAAATTTTGTAACAAATAAACATTTTTTGCTTTAGTCTCACACATAAGGTGACATTTTAAAGTATTAATTATCATCTATTTTCAGCACCCTGCAGTAATGACATTCCTTTGTTTTTCCTCATACAAAAACATTTTAAAAATTTGTACATTGTACATTTCACTATTATTATACACTGTAGACATTCCTAGATTATACCATCTCGATCTTTAACATCTATCTTTCTTTCTGATTTCATTTATGTCCCCATCCCTCCTCCCTCTATCATTCTCACATGCAGCTTCATTCAGTATTTTAACATAATTACATTAAAGTTAGGTAGTATTGTGCTGTCCATTTATGAGTTTTTTGTATCCAGACCTGTTGCACAGTCCGTATCCCTTCAGCTCCAATTACCCAGTATTTTACCCTATTTCTATCTCCTGATGGTCTCTGTTACTAACGACATATTCCAAGTTTATTCACTTGTGTCGGTTCATATCAGTGGGACCATACAGTATTTGTCCTTTAGTTTTTGGCTAGTCTCACTCAGCATAATGTTCTCTAGGTCCATCCATGTTGTTACATACTTCATAAGTTTATTTTGTCTTAGAGCTGCATAATATTCCATCATATGTATATACCACAGTTTGTTTAGCCACTCGTCTGTTGATGGACATTTTGGCTGTTTCCATCTCCTTGCAATTGTAAATAATGCTGCTATAAACATTGGTGTGCAAATGTCCATTTGTGTCTTTGCCTTTAAGTCCTCTGAGTAGATACCTAGCAATGATATTGCTGGGTCATATGGCAATTCTATATTCAGCTTTTTGAGGAACTGCCAAACTGCCTTCCACAGTGGTTGCACCATTTGACATTCCCACCAGCAGTGGATAAGTGTGCCTCTTTCTCCGCATCCTCTCCAGCACTTGTCATTTTCTGTTTTGTTGATAATGGCCATTCTGTTGGGTGTGAGATGATATCTCATTGTGGTTTTGATTTGCATTTCTCTAATGGCCAGGGACATTGAGCATCTCTTCATGTACCTTTTGGCCATTTGTATTTCCTCTTCTGAGAGGTGTCTGTTCAAGTCTTTTTCCCATTTTGTAATTGGATTGGCTGTCTTTTTGTTGTTGAGTTGGACAATCTCTTTATAAATTCTGGAGACTAGACCTTTATCTGATATGTCATTTCCAAATATTGTCTCCCATTGTGTAGGCTGTCTTTTTACTTTCTTGATGAAGTTCTTTGATGCACAAAAGTGTTTAATTTTGAGGAGCTCCCATTTATTTATTTATTTCTTCAGTGCTCTTGCTTTAGGTGTAAGGTCCATAAAACCGCCTCCAATTATAAGATTCGTAAGATATTTCCCTACATTTTCCTCTAACTGTTTTATGGTCTTAGACCTAATGTTTAGATCTTTGATCCATTTTGAGTTAACTTTTGTATAGGGTGTGAGATACGGGTCTTCTTTCATTCTTTTGCATATGGATATTCAGTTCTCTAGACACCATTTGTTGAAGAGACTGTTCTGTCCCAGGTGAGTTGGCTTGACTGCCTTATCAAAGATCAAATGTCCATAGATGAGAGGGTCTATATCTGAGCACTCTATTTGATTCCATTGGTCAATATATCTATCTTTATGCCAGTACCATGCTGTTTTGACCACTGTGGCTTCATAATATGCCTTAAAGTCAGGCAATGTGAGACCTCCAGCTTCGTTTTTTTTCCTCAAGATACTTTTAGCAATTCGGGGCACCCTGCCCTTCCAGATAAATTTGCTTATTGGTTTTTCTATTTCTGAAAAGTAAGTTATTGGGATTTTGATTGGTATTGCGTTGAATCTGTAAATCAATGTAGGTAGAATTGACATCTTAACTATATTTAATCTTCCAATCCATGAACACGGTATGCCCTTCCATCTATTTAGGTCTTCTGTGATTTCTTTTAACAGTTTCTTGTAGTTTTCTTTGTATAGGTCTTTTGTCTCTTTAGTTAAATTTATTCCTAAATATTTTATTCTTTTAGTTGCAATTGTAAATGGAATTCGTTTCTCGATTTCCCCCTCAGCTTGTTCATTGCTAGTGTATAGAAACACTACAGATTTTTGAATGTTGATCTTGTAACCTGCTACTTTGCTGTACTCGTTTGTAGGCTCTAGTAGTTTTGCTGTGGATTTTTCAGGGTTTTCAATGTATAGTATCATATCATCTACAAACAGTGATAGTTTTACTTCTTCCTTTCCAATTTTGATGCCTTGTATTTCTTTTTCTTGTCTAATTGCTCTGGCTAGAACTTCTAACACGATGTTGAATAACAGTGGTGATAGTGGACATCCTTGTCTTCTTCTGATCTTAGGGGGAAAGTTTTCAATTTTTCCCCATTGAGGATGATATTAGCTGTGGGTTTTTCATGTATTCCCTTTATCATTTTAAGGAAGTTTCCTTGTATTCCTATCCTTTGAAGTGTTTTCAACAGGAAAGGATGTTGAATCTTGTCAAATGCCTTCTCTGCATCAATTGAGATGATCATGTGATTTTTCTGCTTTGATTTGTTGATATGGTGTATTACATTAATTGATTTTCTTATGTTGAACCATCCTTGCATACCTGGGATGAATCCTACTTGGTCATGATGTATAATTCTTTTAAGGTGTTGCTGGATTCGATTTGCTAGAATTTTGTTGAAGATTTTTGCATCTATATTCATTAGAGAGATTGGTCTGTAGTTTTCTTTTTTGTAATATCTTTGCCTGGTTTTGGTATGAGGGTGATGTTGGCTTCATAGAATGAATTAGGTAGCTTTCCCCCCACTTCAATTTTTTTGAAGAGTTTGAGCAGGGATGGTACTAATTCTTTCTGGAATGTTTGGTAGAATTCACATGTGAAGCCATCTGGTCCTGGACTTTTCTTTTTAGGAAGCTTTTGAATAACTAATTCAATTTCTTTACTTGTGATTGGTTTGTTGAGGTCATCTATTTCATATTGAGTCAAAGTTGGTTGTTCATGCCTTTCTAGGAACTTGTCCATTTCATTTACATTGTTGTATTTATTAGCGTAAAGTTGTTCATAGTATCCTGTTATTGCCTCCTTTATTTCTGTGAGGTCAGTGGTTATGTCTCCTTTCCATTTCTGATTTTATTTATTTGCATCCTCTCTCTTCTTCTTTTTGTCAGTCTTGCTAAGGGCCCATCAATCTTATTGATTTTCTCATAGAACCAACTTCTGGTCTTATTGATTTTCTCTATTGTTTTCATGTTCTCAATTTCATTTATTTCTGCTCTAATCTTTGTTATTTCTTTCCTTTTTGCTTGCTTTGGGGTTAGTTTGCTATTCTTTCTCCAGTTCTTCCAAGTGGACAGTTAATTCTCAAATTTTTGCCCTTTCTTCTTTTTTGATATAGGCATTTAGGGCAATAAATTTCCCTCTTAGTACTGCCTTTGCTGCATCCCATAAGTTTTGATATGTTGTGTTTTCATTTTCATTCACCTCGAGATATTTACTGATTTCTCTTGTAATTTTTCCTTGACCCACTGGTTGTTTAAGCGTGTGTTGTTGAGCCTCCACGTATTTGTGAATTTTCTGGCACTCTGCCTATTATCGATTTCCAACTTCATTCTTTTATGATCTGAGAAAGTGTTGTGTATGATTTCAATCTTTTTAAATTGTTGAGACTTGCTTTGTGACCCAGCATATGGTCTATCTTTGAGAATGATCCATGAGCACTTGAGAAAAAGGTGTATCCTGCTGTTGTGGGGTGTAATGTCCTATAAATGTCTGTTAAGTCTAGCTCATTTATTGTAATATTCATGTTCTCTGTTTCTTTATTGATCCTCTGTTTAGATGTTCTGTCCATTGATGAGAGTGGGGAATTGAAGTCTCCAACTATTATGGTTGATGTGTCTATTTCCCTTTTCAGTATTTGCAGTGTATGGCTCATGTATATTGGGGCATTCTGGTTCAGTGCATAAATATTTATGATTGTTATGTCTTCTTGTTGAATTGTTCCTTTTATTAGTAGATACTATCCTTCTTTGTCTCTTTTAACTGTTTTACATTTGAAGTATAATTTGTTGGATATTAGTATAGCTACTCCTGCTCTTTTCTGGTTGTTATTTGCATGAAATATCTTTTCCCAACCTTTCACTTTCAGCCTATGTTTATCTTTGGGTCTAAGATGTGTTTCCTGTAGATAGCATATAGAAGGATCCTGTTTTTTAATCCATTCTGCCAGTCTATGTCTTTTGATTTGGGAGTTCAGTCCATTAACATTTAGTGTTATTACTGTTTGGGTAGTACTTTCCTCTACCATTTTGCCTTAAAAATGTGGAATGCTTCACGAATTTGCGTGTCATCCTTACACAGGGGCCATGCTAATCTTCTCTGTATCGTTCTAATTTTAGTATATGTGCTGCCGAAGCGAGCACTGGATTCCTTTTTTAAGAGTGCATGGAAATTCCCATTTTATCCTGTGATGTTTCTTTTTGATGATAACACTTTGTGAAATCTCCCTTAAGAAAAATTAATCTTTCTGAACAGGGATAGAAACTTGAGTTACTTTACTCTTCTTTGATGTGGTTTCATTTCACTATCATCAAGTTTTCAGCTAAATGGCTCCACTGTGGAGATTCACATATAATTTTTAAAAATTTCTTAATGATGGAATATAATGTTCCATTAGGAGAATTAGAATGAAAGGACTCTGCACCTCGGCCAATAGTTTGCTCAAGAACAGAAATAGCTGTTTCAGGCAGACAGACATATGGGCAGGAGGAGAGAGTTGATTAGCAAATGTTCAGGTCAGTCTCTCCAAAAGAGGCATTACTTTTGATTTTCAAAGCTGCATAAATTATGTAAGATCATTAGCCCTTGGCTCTAAAAAAAAGTTGTTGAGCTTCATTGACAAAGGACTTCTGGGTAGGAACCCATCTTATTTCCTGGCATTTTATTCCGCCAAATGCAGTACAACTAACATGTATTGAGTGTTTACTGCGTGCCAGATGCCATGCTAAGCACTTGCGTCTCATTTAATTCTCACAGTTAATCTATGAGGTAGCTACTGCCCTTATCCTCAATTTATAAATGAGAGAAGTGAGACTGAATTGAAGTTATAGAACTTTGTGCAGAGTCACACAGCTAGTAAACACAGTGATAAAACTCAAACACTTATTTATGCTTTTAATTGCTACATAATATTTCTGGAATTTTTATTTCTGGAAAATATTCCAGAAATATTATGTAGCAATTAAAAGCATAAATATGGGTCAGGAATTGAATTGTGTTTGTATGTTTGTTTATTCATCCCATCCTGCACAGTTACGATGGGCATACTTTGCGCAAAGTATTGTACTAAGGAATAAAACAATCATATTTTCTACTTTATTAGTTTTTGAGTCCCTAAATTATTGTGGTTTAAAAGTCAGCTCTAAAAAATTAAGAATAAAATAAAATTCAGCTCTTGTCCTAGTTTCTTAATTTTTCCATTTATAATAAGTATGCAGTGATATTTTGTCTAGCTCAGAGAAATGCAGAACACAAAGGAGGCACGAATCTATAACAGAGGAGGCAGGCCAGACTAGGGTAAGCTGGTGTGCGTGGGGGAGTGGGGAAAACTGCCCCCTAAGGGATCCCTCCATCTGCACAGGACAGTGGGGATGGGAGAGAAAGGGGTGGCGAGGAAGGGACACCAAACCTGCTTCCTGGCTTTTTATGGTCTATTTTGCAGAGACAAAAATGAATGCATTGATGGGAAGGTGGGAGGGTGCTGTCCACGCTGTTCACAGGCTATTGTTAGTCTTCCTTTTACCCAGAGAGAGGGCACATCCAGGGTTCCACACAGAAACCCCTTCTTATCACTTTACTGGGAATACAAGATTTCTCTAGAGGAGAACTGAGCAGTATAAATTATTTACAAAGCATTTGGCAGTGAAGAGTGAGATAAATATATTAATACAAATACATGAAATTGTCAGTGGCTAATGGCTCGGCTGGGCTTGTGGCATAAGAGCTTTAAAATTTTATGGCTTAGACAAGTGATCTTCAAACTTTGTATATCATGCATTTTCAGCAATTAAAAAAGTGAAGCATCCACTCCCAATACTCAAAATGGTTTTGTTGATGAATTATGTGTATACAAGGATACCAGCATATTGTATGGATTAAAACATACAAAAATAGAACTTAGTAAAGGAGAATAGGAAGACATAGTCATATTTTCTTCCAGATCATCTATCACACATCAGTCTGACCATGACAGGCTTGAACCAGTGCTTCTCAGACTTTAATGAGTATCAGAAACACCTGGAATTCTCAGGGGTAGGCTGGGCTCTATCCCTAGGGTTTCCAATTTAGTAGGCCTGGGATGGGACCTGAGAATTTGATTTCTAACAAGTCCCCAACTGATCCAGGGACTCATTTTGAGAATCACTGCCTATACAACTGTGCTTTGGTAAGTACAAATAAAATAATTTTTTTTTAATGCTAGATAGTGACTGAGCAGCATAAGGTCAAATTTTGACATTGTAAGTAGGGATTCACGGTTTGCATTATTTGCATGAAATAGCCAGTGTGGCATATGTAGGACCTTATTAAATGATGATTGCTCTTATAACATGGCTTAATTTACACAGATTAGAAATTCAAGTATCTCAAACAATGGTGTCTAAATCATGGTATTGCTTTCAGTAAAGCTTTAGCAACTCAGTTCTTTTCTAAAATGGGTGCTTTTTCAGTTTAATGATGGCCTTTCATTATATTTTCAAATTATTTTTAAATTGCTTATTTTTAAAATCCCACCTCTATGTCGATTTTGTAAATACAGATAAATGCCCATGTACGTTAATGGAACGACATGGTGTGAGCATAAATTTAATTGTTGAGGGTGCACGGGTGGTTCAGTGGTGGAGGGCTTGTCTTCCATGCGAGAGACCGGGGTTTGATTCCTGGACCATGCATCCCCCCAAGAAACTTTTTTAATTGTTGAAATGAAGGCTAATACCTAACAAAATTACTGATTTGGTAAAGCTTGTTTTACCTTCACCCACCTCTTCATCACCTCTTTTGCCCTCTTCTTTCCTGTTTTCTAACTTCTCCCTTCCATTATTCTCGTGTCCCACCCTTGCTTTTATTTTCTGTCAGTTAGCATTTGCTAAGGTGTTAGGCGGAAATATTATGTGCCAGCAGAGAGATTCACATTTTAAAAGAGAACTTCTGGTTTCCAGTCTGATACATCAACAGCTCAGAAGTTATTACTCTTGTCCTCGCAACAACAAAAAAGCTGAAAAACTGAAAACCAACACCTCTTCTAAGATCTGTCAGAGAATTACCATCATGGAGCAAATCACCACCCTGAAAACTGGAGAGATAGGCAGATATGGAGAGAATCAAAGCTTACTGGGAGCCGAAACTGTCTCTGGAGCTGTCATCTGGTCCTTAGAGGGTAAACAAGTAATTGCTAGAGACTGAGATGGGCTAGCTCAAGAGAAAAAAGCCCTTGGGGGCCCAGCTTTAGGGGGACCCCTCCACTTTCATGAGTTTTCCCTTTTTTTTTAAGGATTCCATTTTTTTATTTGGCTAGAAACTATGGAGCTAGAAAGAACGTAAATTTTTTCAAAAGCCAAAATTTTATCAGATTCACACATAGTAGGTGCTGGGTAAACATTTGTCACATGATTGAAAGGAACCGCCAGAAACTTAAGCCTCTACCTCTGCTTTCACCTCCTGCTTGCTGTATTTCTCCTTTGCATGTCCATTCCTTCCTCTTTTCTTCTGCATTTCTTTCTTTCCTTCTTTCCCTTTGTCCTTCTTTCTTTCTTCAGAACCTCAAATGGCTTCATTCAAGAATGGCCAATGGGTCAGGAACACATTTGTTAGCTGGGAAGGCACGTGGCTGGTATCTATTGGTCCCTTGCTCTTGGGCTCCATTGCTTCCAGCCTCTCTTCCTGTGGGGGTTCTTCACTTTACTTCTCCAGGGCTAGATTTCATCTCTTGGCTTCCTTTGGCTCTCTCCAGGTTCTGGCTTGCTTAACATCTCATGGCAACATCTGCTGGGCTCCAAGCATCTCCAGACATCCGTGTCTCTGTTCTCTAGGGGTCCATACCTGATCAGCTCTGCTGTGAAGTTGGCTCTGAGGTTTCTTCTGTTGTTTCTCTAGGTTCTGTCATTTCTACTTTCATGAGTTTTACCACCAGGAGTCCCACTGGCTTCACAATGTGAAGATTAGGGAAAAATCCCCTCTTGCTTCCAGGAGGAGGAGGGGAAAAGTAACAATTTTGAAATATGCACAGAGCATTCTATTCTCTGTAACGATAAAGGCCTGCCCTCAAGGGAATCTATTTTACAGGAGTCTAACTAATGTGGATTTTACCAGAGTCTAATTGACATGGGAGAAGGGAAATACTGTTCTAGCCTCCCTGTATCAACTAAGTGATGAAAAAAGAAAAAGCTAAAGCCACAGCCCAAGGGCACAGACTCTGCAGCACTGAGGGGAACACTGAGATCTAACCAATGGACTTTAGAACACTCTCCCTTTCCCCACATTTTGCCACCACAATAGGGCTTCTGTATCAATTACAGTGAAAAAAAACCTATAAGGTTCAGCCTCGATTAAGGAGTCCCTAAGGAAACCCTGACACAACAGGGGAGACAAAGACAGGGACACCAAAGGAAATTTTAGTTTCTGATCCCTACAACTACAGCCAATGGTAAGCACAGCCCAACTCTTATTCACATGAACATTTAAAAAGGGAATTATGGAGATGGGAAGATATCCAGCATCCAAAGGAACGAAGCAATAAAGTTGGGGCCAGTGGTAAGGTTGATGTTTAAAGCAGGTGGTTCTATGAAGTGTCCCCCAAATCATAACACATAAAGAGCTGGTTTCACTAACAAAAGGGTAGCTTTAGCAAACATCAAACCTTGTTCTGGAGCACACGGAGAGTAAAAAAAGCTTTCAGATGCCATTCAGGAGGCATATTAGGGAAATCCTAATAAGTAGACCCAAACCCACAACTTAGCTCAAGGATGGCCAAGGGAGGCTCCCGGGCCACAGTGCTTTCCACCTGGCAGGCACCCCTGAGAAGTCCAGCATTGCTTGGCAGATTATTTTGGGAAGTACGCCCTACAGAGTGTGTATTTCGGTTGTAAATCCTACTTGGTTTGCACTCCAGGTTTTACTGAGCAAGACTTAATCCTAATTTTAAGAACATCTTATTTTAGAAGTTTTGCTTCATTTTGACCTCCCATTTCCTGTCCTTGACCTCATGAGGCAATGCTATAAATACGAACTGATATCTTACTGCAAATCAAAGGAAATGCAGCCATGCCCACTTTATAAGTTAATGTAAGAGTTAAAAAAGAGCCTCAAGCGGTGAGATGACTGGAAATGGGCACTGTCCCAGGCAAAAGCAAAGGCCAGAAAAGGTCAATAAACCCAGCGACTCAATACCTTTTGCTCTACACAGTTGACTTATAGGGGTCCTATTTGGAAGCAAGTGGGGAAAACAAAAACTACACAAAGGCATGTTCCAGTTCACATGGCTAAAATTCCAGAAAACCATAATGGAGATCCAACATACCTAGAGCTGATGGAAACTGCTCCTGGGATGAGAGGCTGCAGCAGGCTGGAGCCTGCAGTCTCAGCAAAAGGATGTCTTTGTCTCAGCTCCAGTTTGTCTTTATTAAAGGTAAAAATCCTGGCTGTGTGTCTGGACCTGCTGCAGAGGTGGGGACATCGTTCAGCACAGTGTGCCAGGGAAATTGGAAAAGTTAACCAGGCAGGAAATGAAGCAATAATAGAAAGAAGCCTGGATGACAATAAGACAGAGGGAAAGCGCCAAGTGGGGACAGATCTGCTCGGGTCTGTGTGTGAGCTTAACACATTTGGCAGTGGAGGTTTACACATGCTGGCTGCTAATGCTACATTGAAACATCTTATAGAATACATGCCATTCTTTTGCAAGGACTTAGATGGGCAAGAATTAATTTCTATTTAATTTGTACACTACAATTTCTCTCTGGTTCGTATTCTCAAAGCAGTGAAGTTCCTACTTTTTAAAAGAATGCCATTTCTTTTCCAAGTTGACTACTTAGGCCAGTGTGTGCTTGTTACATTTCCAAAACATGTGCACAAGTGGGAAGTCCCCAAGCCATGTGCACACATTCATTCCCCTCTACTATGAATTATGAGAAGCAGTTTCCTCGGCAATGTGGGCATTTCGTCTGATTAAGGATACAAATCTTGAAATGTCTTTCTTCTTTCACTCTATCCTTGCTTTCACACACACAAACACACATCCCACTTTTTTTAGGTCAAGCACATAGTGTTCTACCAGAAAGGAATAATGTCAAATAAAAATAATAGCAGAAATAAAAAAAAATAATCACTAGTCTACATGGAGCCTGGAGGAAGACTTAGAAAACAGAGTAAGAAGTCATAGGGCACTTTTCCAAAACCTCAAGCAAAATTTCATTTGTTTTGCTTTTTTGAAAATGAGGAAATAAGATTAGGAAAACATTAGCATCATTTTTAGAAGAAAAGTAAATTACCCCAAATCCCACCATTCTAAGGTAACTAAATTAAGTTTTGTGACAAATTTTCCAAACTTGGAGCATCTGGATATTTACCTTTACTCAATTAGAATTAAAATTATAGGCCAATTTTGTGTTCTAGTTTGGTTTGCTTTTAACTTATCACTATATCACAAACATTTTAAATAATTTCAACATGTTTATGTGGGAAAAAACAAAAGGAAACTCATAAAAGAGGAATTACTAAGGCTAATAAATACATGAAAAAATACTCAACTTTGTTAGTAATCAGGGAAATGCATATTTGATCCAGTGAGATATATTATTTCATACCCATTAGACTAGAAAAATAAAATTCTGAAAATACAAAAGAGGAGACAGAGCAATGTACCATTGGAGAACAACAGAAATATCAGGCATATATATTTTTTGCCTAGCAATGATCATTTGTCCTGAATCTTTCTATATACATGATACATTCATTTCATCACAATGCCACAAAAGACTTAAATTATTTCAGTAACAATACAAACACAATACTGTTTTAGTCTGTTAGAGACACTCTAATGCAATATACCAGAAAGAGAACAGCTTTTAAAAAGGGAATTTGCTAAGTTACAAGTTTACAGTTCTAAGGTCATAAAAAATGTCCACACTAAGGCATCCAGAGAAAGATACCTTGACTCAAGAAAGGCCAATGTCTATCACAGGTCTACCTTGTTGGGTAGAACAGTGACTTTCTGTTATGAACAGAGCTAGTTCAAAGTGATCACACTGGTAAGGAAACAGGAGAATAAATACCCTGACCTCTCTTCTTCCCTCAAAACTCTTGAGAAGGTTCTCCATTGGATGAGTCCAACTAGAAGTCATAAGACAAGGGAGTTCAGTGATATGGGGTAGAGGATGGATCTGGAAGGGTAAATTGCAGACATTCAGCACAAGACTATGTGGCTATCTTGGTTCTAACTCTTGTCCCCCTCTGACCTTCCAGCTGTATGCCCCACAGTGATAAAGCCAGTGAGCTCCCTCCGTGTATGCTACCTAACCTCCACTTTCATTCCCTTTTTCATTTTTAACCCTAGGGATTTCCCTTACTTTCCTGTGAACTCAGCCACGCATTTAAGAGCGTGATTTTTAAACAATTTATCTAAGTGACTCATGTGTTTTGGGATTATCTAATCCACTATAACACTGTAATGTATAAAGATAAATATTGCACAAGTCCTGTGATGCAGATATTGATAACATTTCAAAGATGAAGAAACTGAAATGGGATTACTTTCCCAGGGTTTGTGTTCTATAAGCCTGTTATTAGAACACTAACTCTAAAGTCTGGGCTCTTTCTATTACACTAAACACTGAATGCAAGTATGCTGTCAGAGGAATGGTGGTTTCCGGGCGGGCCACGGCGGGTTAGTGGTGGAATTCTCACCTGCCATGCCAGAGACCGGGGTTGGACTCCCAGAGCCTGCCCATGCCGAAAAAAGAAGGGTGGTTTCCAATTTGAAAGAAAGAGAGAAAGAGGGAGGGGTAGGGAGGGAAGGAGGAAGGTTTACAGATTCATGTAATTCTAGGTCATCTGAAAGAATACTAACTGTAATGATAAACAGAATAAAAAGCAAGAATAGCAGAGATTCACTAATTTAAGAGCTGCAATTAAAGTATTTTGGTTTGCAGGCGTGACTCTGACATTGATTCTTCCATGGAAGCCACCATCATTAAAGAAGGAAAGAAGGAAAATATTGAAAATGTATTTTTCTTTGGACAATACAAGACTATGAAACAAACAAACAAACAAATCCTGATTTTAAATTTTTAAATTGTCTGAACAGGTTTTAGGAATTGATGTAGAACACAGAGAAGAAATTCTTATTACAAATTATGTTGAATCAGGCCAAAGAATTGTTTCATGTGTAGAAGCATATTAGCTATATTGGGCCAATTATAGTTGAAAATTTGTTTTGCAATTGCAAAGGAAAATTTTGTTGAGAAACGAGGGCAAAGACAAATAACAACAACAACAACAACAACAACAACCACCCTGGATTTTAATGACCTACATTCTACTTGAAAAGCTAAACAATCAAGAAAAATGACGGAAGTAGCTCATATCATTTCAAAACTGAGGAAGTTTTGGAATATCATTTACAGTATATCATTGTCTTTGGAAGAAATAATCAGTTTTGGAAGAAATAATCAGTTTTGGTAGGAGGAAAAGAAATAATTTTTTCTTGAAATAAGAAAAAAATTCCTTATATGTAAACTTTAAAATATAATTTTGGTAAATTATTTGAAGGATAAACTTTTCTAGATTGCTTATATTAGATGACATCATCATTTTGTGATGATCAAAAGGCATATTTTATTGGGTTTTGGAGGGAGTCATCTTTAGGTTATATGCTGAAAATAAGGAAATATATTTTCTAGATAAGAGATGAAGAGATTCTCTGATTTTTCAAAAAATTGTACAAAGGTGCATATCCAGATTCTAATTAATGAGATTAGGTCAAGTTTATAAGAAATAAAAATGGAGTTGGTGAGCTAGCCTGGTACTGTCTTCAAATACAGACAAACTCAATATGAGAATGTCATGTGAACTAATATATTTGAAAAAGAAAAACTATATGTGAACCAAATGATACTCAATTGGAACAATGAAAATGACTTAAAAATTTTAAAAGTAAAAGATTTAGGATATTATAAAGAATAGGAGACTCAATATTAATTGACTCAATATTAATTCAATATTAATACAAATTGCTTAATGCATAAAGAAAGGAAAGAAAGAAGCAATATTTCAACAAAATGCAGAAAAAGAAATACTGCATTATGCTGCCCTGAAAAAATATTGGAAGCTGCATGGAAAAATCCCTTTGGTCTTATCAGTCAAGTGCTGATCTGGAGCACTTCTGAATACTTGATGTCTAAAAATGAATTGAAGCATATTTTATGGTCTTGATGTATGCTTCTGTAGAGACTTTATCTGTTGCCAGGCTGTGTTGGCAGAAGGGGGCACATTCTTGAATGAGAATGACAAATAAATAGAAAGCCAAATGCAGAGACTAGAAGGTAACAACTGGGGTTTGAACAAGACTGTATCCATTTGGCGAGCATTCAATTTGGGGAACTGCTGCTAGGACTTTATTCTGGCTTAATGGGTGTGGAAATACTATTTTTATAGGTGTAGACTGCTCCATTTTTAGTATATTTAAAACTTTACTTCTTTTACACAGTAAGGAATGTTCTATAAAAAAGTGAGGGCCATATTCTTCAAAAATGTCAACATTGTGAAAGACAAAGAGTGTCTATAGAAATGCCTCATATTGAAGGAGATATAGAGACATGACAATTAAATGTAATACCTGACAGAGTGGCTCCTGTGCTGGAAAAGGGGAAAATGCTGTAAAGAACAGTTAGGTCAAACTGACAAAATTGTGAAGTGGACTATAGATAGAATGATTATTTATAGATGTCCATTTATGAAGTTGGTAATTGTACTGTGGTTATGTAGGAGGACACCCCTACTTTTAGAAAATACACACCAACATATTTAAGGGTAAAGAGCCATGATGTCTGCCACTTACCCTCAAATGATTCAGAAAATAATCATAAATATCATACATATGCACATTTATATACATACATACATATATATATATATACAGATACAAATAAATATACATCAAATGATATAGCAGATAGGGTAAAATCTGTACAATGGGTGAATCTGAGTTCAGATACACAGGTATGCTTTGTACTACTTTTATTTCTGCAACTTTTTCTAATTTATTTGTAAATTAACTAATAAAGTTATTTTGTTTTGGAATTCACTCGCCAGCAATTATTTAGGTTTTATTCAGAGTGATGTCCAGTAAAACCGGGTGGTCATATTGGTTACACAAATTAATTCTTGAAAATAACAAATAAGTCACCGCTGGCTTTTCTAGCGCGGTGCATGTTATAGATCAGCTGCTTAGAAAACAGTTCCTGATGGGGTGGTTGAGTGGGAGAACGCTCGCCTCACATGCAGGACACCCGGGTTGATTCCCAGACCATGCATCCCCCCAAAACACAGTTCCTGAGGGTCCATGGAAAAAGCCAGGAACCCAAGTCCACCACTCACCACCACTTCCCTCTGACAGGAGAAAGGGAGATAACTCATCACTATGCCCTTCTCTTTGTTTAATAATAAAAATAAGAGATCAAACACTTCAAGTGCCTCAATAGGGCTTGAAATAGATAATACTTGGGAAAGTACTCCATATCTCTTGCTGTGAACTTAATAAGACAGATAAATAGCCGGAGCCACAATCCTATTGGCTCTCAACACTTTTCTGCAACCTCTTTTCAAAAGAATGGCAGAACTACAATAACAGATTCTGATCTTTTAAAGGTAACATTGTTTCCCTTAATAAGAAATTAATATGTGTTCATCATAGAACATTTAGAAAATAAACTTAGAATAAGAAAGACAAAAATATCATCCAGTAATAATTTTATTTTGTTGTATTTTTCAGATCTTTTCTTATGAAAATAAAGTATATAAAATCCGCAATTTAAAAATAAATAGAATCATACCATAAATAATACTTTGTAGCCTGTTTTTAGAACAATACTATACTGTCAGCACTTTTCCATATTAATATATCTACAAATTCCATTTTAAGAAAAACATATGCACAAATTTTTGTAACATGTGTGATTATTGCCTATAATTCACTAGAATTGGAATTTCTGAGCCAAAGGGTGGGGATATTATTAAGGCTTCTGACAGATGCTAAATGGCCATTCATCAGATTTAAATTAATTTACATCCTCAATCAGCCATTTCTGGTGCAATCTTTTTCAATCTTTGGCAGTTGCATTCCATTGACTACCAACGAGCTAGGACATTTTTCCTTAAGTTTTCTGACCACTTTATTTTTCCTTACATGAACTGGGATTTCATGTTCTTTGCTTATTTTATTCATGAGGTATTTATCTTTTTTACTGATTTGTAAAAGCTTTTAAAGTAAATGATTCACTTCTCTCTGAAACACTAATTGATAAACATATTTTTCTCAATATGTTTGTCTTCAAATTTCTAATCAATAAATAGCTTGGTAAATTAATAAGTACCAACTGTACTTATTAATTGTATAAACAATTCATACAACCTAAATATTATCTAATACATTTTCAAATTTTTCCAATGGTCCCTGTGCCGTTTGAAATTGATGTGTACCCCAGAAAAACCATGTTGTTTAATCCTGATTCAATATTGTAGGATGGATCTTTTTTACTAGGTTATTTCCATGGAGATGTGACTCACTCAGTTGTGGGTGGGACCTTTTGATTAGGTGGTTTCCATGGAGACATATCTCCACCCATTCATGGTGGGTCTTAATTTGCTTACTGGAGACTTTTAAGAGGGAATCGTTTTAGGACAAGCTCAGAGCTGACGCAGATAGAGATATTTGGAGATGCAGAAAAATACACACCCGGGAAAGCTGTTTGAAACCAGAAGTCAATGACCAGCAGATGCCAGCCACATGCCTTCCCAGGTAGACTTTCTTGAGTTAAGGTATCGTTCTCTGGATGCCTTAGTCTAGACATTTTTATGGCCTTAGAACTGTAAACTTGTAACTTAATAAATTCTCTTTATAAAAGCCAACCCGTTTTTGGTATATTGCATTTCTGGCAGTATTAACAAACTAAAACAGTCCCCAAATATCCTTTTTAATTTTTAAAACTGGGTATCAATCAAGGTTCACATAAGGCTGCTATGTTTCTTTAATGTCTTTTTAATCTAGAACAATCCCTTGACTTTTCTACCCAAATAATATTGACTATTTTGAAGAGACTGGATCAGTTGTCCAGGAAAAATGTTTCACATTCTGGATTTATATTTCTTTATGTGGTATTATTTAACTTGAATACATAAAGTTTGAATCTTTATATAGTCAAATATATCACATGTTTTTTTTATGGTCATCGACTTCAGAATCAATTTTAGAAAGGCTTTTCCCAGCTCAATTTTATAAATGTTTATCTATACTATTCCCCAGTATATACTTTTAATCGCTTCAAATCTCATACCTAAATTTGTAACCCATCTTATTTTAGTGAAACATGTGAACGGATTTCTAAATATATTTACCGTGACACTTGTGAGAATTAAATGATATTGGTAATGACTCTGGCAATCAACTTTGAAAGAAAACAGTAACATGAATAAATATTTATTTAATGTAACACTAAATCATACAGCTAATGTTATCTGAGCATGTCAGATTTTTATTTTCTTTGTTAGTTTTTAGATACTACATTAAACATAAACTGCATTAAAGAGAGAAAAGATTTGAATCAAAATACAAAATAATTAGTATTCAATTTTATATCAGTAGTTTATTCTCTTTTATTATTTCCCTTCAAAAAATCCACTAGCATTCTTCAAAATAGTAGAGTCTATAATTCTGGTCATGGTGGATGATAATTCAAATATAGTTCATTAAAATAAAAATGGAAAGAGAAAACAGAGCCATTATCTCCAAATTCATTACTTATACAGAATGTAAACTGGAATACATGTATTAACGAGACATTTCCATCAGCACGTAAGCTACTAGATTCTTACTAATACATGGGATGGTAATATTTCCTGTATCATTATAATTAGGGGTGAGGTTCTTTCTGACAATTTTTCTGACAATTATTATGTTATAATTCTGCTAACTTCAAAAGAGAATTGAATGATATCTTCCTCATGAAACTCCTGGAATATGTTTATGCTTTTAATATTAGATTTGGTTTACAACAGGGCATTAGCCAATTCTGGGAAATGCTTAGGGTAAAGAGCTTTGAAATTTTTATAAGTACAACTAGAAAACTGTGGTTTACAATCTCAGAAAATCTGATTTTCAAAATGTCTGTTTACCTGAAAGTAAAATTAAGATCCAAGCTTTGTTGAGAATTCTCATAAATTGCTGTTAGAAGTGTAATTGGTAAAACAAAACAAAACAAAACAAAACACAGATGTTTGGCTACATTTACTCAAGCTAAATACACATCTGCCCTACCTAGGATCTAGAATTAAAAAATATATATTTTTTTAATTGAGATATCTTCACACACATACAGTCCATCCAAAGTACACAATCAATGGCTCACAAAATAATCACATAGTTGTATATTCATTACCATGATCATTTTTAGAACATTTGCATCACTCCAGAAAAAGAAAAAAGAAATAACTCATACATCCCATACCCCTTATCCCTCCCTCTCATTGACCACTGGTATTTCAATCTACCTTATTTTATTGTTACCCCTTATCTCCTTATTAGTTGTGTATTTATTGTCCTTATTTTTGTACTCATCTGTCCATACCCTGGATAAAGGGTGTGTCAACCACGAGGTTTTCACAATCATCAGTCACATTATAAAATCTATATAGTTATACAATCTATACACAATCTTGAATTGTCTTCAAGAATCAAGGCTACTAGTACACAGTTCAACAGTGCTTGGGATGTCTCTATTTCTAATACTGCCTTTCTTGGTTTTACTCCTACTTCTCAACTGTTGCTTCTCAGCCTTGTGTGCTGACTCCTTTATCTCTCTGTTTGTTCTTTTAATCTTGATGATCCTCTGAATTCTGTCCTAGCACTCTTCTATTCATGTTACATGACACACCATCCCTGAGCCACCTCATCCATTCTCACCATTTCTATTAATATTTATAACATTTACCTCTAGCCCAGATCATTTTACTAAGTCAAGATTCATTTATCCAACCGCTTATTAGGCATTTCCATTTCAGTATCCCATAGGTACTGCAAACTCAATATGATTATCCTGCCCCCATTTATTTAGATGACAAACCCATAATTTTACAAGTTATCCTTAACTTTTTCCCTCTCTCTTTTCTCAGAGGTAATCAACCACTTTGATTCTACCTTCTGAATTATACTGTTTCCTCTGCTTCATTCTTGCTACACTAAATTCATGTTAATATTACAGCTCACATTAATTACATTAACTTCCCCCTAAGTTTGCTTCCTTCCAATTCATTCTCTACAGCAGTTAGAGTAAACTTTCTGAATGCAAATTTGATCATATTTCTTTGCTTAAAACTCTTCAGTGGCTCCCCATTGCCCTCAGAATAAAATCCAACACCTTAATATGGTTCACGCTTACCTCTCTGGCTTAATTTCATCTTTCTACTCATTGATTAGTACACTCTAGCCTCACAATAGACCTACCCTCAGTTTCCAGAATGTGCTACAATTTATTGGATCCCAGGGCTTTTGTCCATGCTGTTCTCTCTGGTTGCCATTCTTCTTTCAATAACTTTCTCCTCACTAATTCCTGTACATTATTAGGTATTACCTTAGATCTCAACATCATTTCCTTTGGAACCCTCCCTGAAATCCCTAACCTGCCTTAAGTCCCATCCCTGCAAGATTCCATGTGCATTAATTTGTCTCTAGGATGATATGTATTATACTGAGTTATAATTGTCTGTTTGTTTCTCCATATCTTCCAGTGCAGTGTCAACTCCATAAAGGTAGATTTTTGTACCTTCTTCATTTTTGTGCTCCAGTTCCCAATATGATGCCTCACACATTGGCTCAGTAAGTTTTTATTGAATGAATGAGTGAAGAATAAGCTAGCCATTTCTAAAGTACTATTTATTAAACATTGTTAGTGCACTTATATACATCTATATATAACTGTGTTATTAGCTGAGAGTAGTAAATCAGAGTTTAAAGCATTATCTTTTTGACATTTCTGGAATGGTTCAAAGGAAACTCAATCAAAAGTGTTTTTTTTTTTTAATACTCAAAGTCTACATATTGTACAGAGATACTCCTTTATTTTGACCACAGAAATTGGAACTTAGGACTTAAAGTTATTATTGAAAACCAGGGTTTAAAGACCTCTTCTCTTCCTTTCTTTTTCTTCTTCATAGGGAAGGTAGAGGGGACAACCTTCGCTTCTGCCCTCCACATCTCCACATTTGTCTGGGCACAGTATTGCTCTAGGAATAACTTCTCTTCCTGCTTAACTCATGCATCTTCTGTACATCTGTCATTTTCTTTCATGATCCTACTTCTCCTGACCACAGCTGATTGGTTAGAAGTGGACACCTGTCCTAAACTGTGCCAATCATAGTACCTACTCTCTCTCAACAATTGTTTGGTCCAGGGGTGGCAGCCAATGAGCTCCTTCTCTGGAATTCCTTTCTGTTTTTTCTTTCTTTCTTTTCTTTGTTTCTCTCTCTCTCTCTCTCTCTCTCTCTCTCTCTCTCTCTCTCTCTCTCTCTCTCTCTCTCTCTCTCTCTCTCTTTCTCTCTCCCTCTCTCTCTCTCTCTCTTTCTCTCTCTCTCTCCTTCCTTCCTTCCTTCCTTCCTTCCTTCTTTCTTTCTTTCTTGCTTGCTTGCTCGCTTGCTTGCTTGCTTGCTTGCTTAACTTTTCCTTTCATCTGGAGGGAGCTGGTCTTGGGTGAGATGGAATGAACCTTCACAGAGATGAGAAACTGATACTCCTCGTGGCGTTTAAGTCCTGGATTGAGTTATTATTGAAAGCCCCCCAAATCTCTGTCCTTCCATATTGTTTTCAATACTTTCATGGAGTTCTTATGTCTATCAATTGTCCTTTGGCCAAGTTAGTTCACAGCTGGTTTCTGTCACTTGCAACTAAAAGAATCTTGTCTAATTTAGAATGAAATATTCTACTTCTGTTTCTGTCTTTGCTTACATTAGCAAAAGAACGCTCATAAACATCCAACAATCTGGCTAATTGATACTCAAAATGTAGGTAACATAGACTTGTTCTACCAGCATAGGTCTTCCCGGTGTAAACCGTGTGTGTTCTGTACCATTTTCCTTGCCCACATGGGGCTACTCTTTGTGAAATACTTCTTGTCATGTCCTTATTTATGGTTCTAAAATAACCATTATTGTCAATGCAGTTTTCTGATGTATGTTGATTTTCCTTAGGTATCCAGTACATTTATATGAATGCATCTTATATTTGATGGGTAGAAGGGAACATTCTTTCCTCACTTAAGAGTTCTAAAGGTTTTTGTTTAGTATTTCTTCACACATTTAGATGGCAAAGTTAACTTTCTATGTTCAAGACACATTTTATCAAGTTACATATTTTCCTGCATGTATCACCCATACTCTAGGTATTTGTCATTCAACTATTATAAAACATCAATGTTGTACCATTTATAAAGTGGGAATGTGCCTCTGTTATGATTCAAAGCAACAGAAATATGACATTAATGAAGCTACTTCCGTATGGAAAAAAATATCTGTAGTGGGGGAAAGGAGTTCTCCCATTACATTGACTTTACAGAGTTGTGTGAGCTCAAAAGATAGTGAAGAGAAAAATGACAAGCATCAATGCTTAATAACATTCTATTTATTTATTCATTCATTCTTGGCATGAAAACATAGCACCATAGAAATGCTAGTGAATTGTACATACAACTCAGAGTTATTCAAGTCATGGTTCCTGGACAGACAGGTAAAACGGACACAAAAGATATCATGTTCTTTTATTGGCAAATCAAGTTATATACATGTGGGAAGTAAATACTTAACAGCAGACCTGAGACTCCCTCCTTCACTGCTGGGGAAAAATGATTGCGCTCAACGAAAGCACATATAGTAATGGTAGTTTCCTAGAGGAAAGATACTAGAGAGTCTGGGTGCATGTGTGGTTCAGGGGTAGAATGCTCGCCTTACATGCGGGGGACCCGGGTTCGATTCCCAGACCACACACCTCCCCCCCAACAAAAAAGAAGAAAGATACTAGAGAGTCCTTATCTAAAATGATACTTTCGGCAGCAAAGACTTGGTCTGTCTAAAGAATTCATTGTACATAAACTTGCAGGCGGAGGTTTACTGGCTGGTTGGGAGGCAGTCATGTGGGTATTTTCTAGCTGTCTAACTAAAGGAGCCCCAAAATCAAAATGACTTTTTTTTTAAAATAACATATTCTGTTAAGTTGTTCGCAACTCAGGTATTAATCTGAAATAAGACATAGCCTAATGCGGAAGAAAAGAGCAGTTTTAGAAACTGTTCAGATGGATTCAGCCTCCTCCAGAAAGAAGGACCATGTCAGTGTAGGGTTCTCGACAGTGTCCGGGGTGTCATTAGTGCATTTTGATGTTGAGGAACACGGATGGTACTCGGGATTAGCACACCAAATAAATATAAGAAATAAGAGAAACAAGCAGCTGAAATATGTGGCATATCAGAACAGAAAGGACAGATTATTTTTTTAAAATTGTGCCGTGAAACTTGGTTAATTACTTAGAAATAAATAGGTGGATTATATACTACAATGGAAAAAGATAAGAAGGGGAATAATCATTTTAAAAAGAAGGGAAAATGGTAAATATATTAAACTTCTTGATTTTCTGTTATGGATGTTCTTTCTAAGCATAAAAGTAAAAGAAGAATGAGAAAGAAAGGACTGATAGACAAAGAACAAACTAGGGAGAATATTTGCAACAGGTTTGACAAAAGTGAAGTTCATATAGAATGTTAAGAAAAATTATTTTTGAAAAATTGACACCACAATAGGAAAAGAACAAAGCTGATTGATAAGTAATTCCCAAACATATAAAATAAAGTATCAAAGAACATAAATATGACTACATTACTAACAAAGAAAATGCAAATGGGAAGGAGGACGATGTGGCAAACAGAGATGTGGGGCTTAATTCATCCTTTGTGGCACCCAGCAAATGGGAAGGAACTGTCTGGAACAACTGGGGAACAAGTGGAAGGGCTGAGATTGATGAAAAAGAAAGCCAGCTCATAAATACAAGCAAATTCTTCCACATTGTGGAGGCAACTGCTCCCCCTCCCCCCCACTGGCACAGCAGGTCAACTAAGGTCTCTTTCCGGTGGGAAAGAGAAGCCCTGTCTACTAGGAGCAAAGGAAGGAGAGCTCATCTAAGCTTCAGTTGCAGATTTGATGAATAAATTCAGCTGAATACCAGCTCTGAGCACAGATAAATCTAGAAGTCAAATAAGAGATCAGAGATCTATATTAGTCCTGCCACCAGTTGGGAGGAGGCAAGGATGACAAGAAAAAAACAAAACAAAACAGTTTTCTGGAGTTGGCTGAGCTCAGAACACTGGGAAAGGGGCACATAGAGCCAATATCAACTCTGGCTCCTGACTGGCAAACCTGAGGGGCTGAGGACCAGCTCAGGGAACAGATTTTTCTTTCTTCTCTCTTTCTCTCTAGCAGTCCATTAAAGAAAGCAGCAGGTATTCTCAGTTTTCAGCCCTATCCCCAAGCAAGAGTGGAATTAAGGACTGACTGAGAGACAATCAGGCAAAAGAGACAGTTCCCTAAAGGGATTATTTTCCCCCAAGAAGAGGGGAGTAGGAAGGGCCCAGCTTAAGTGGCAGCTCTCATTCAGAGAATTTAAACTTCAGTGACTTGGATACAAGCAGCAGTTTCAACCTACAAAACGTGGAGCACAGCTTGTCTTAAACACACTCTCAGCAGGAGGGGACAGGGTGCTTCTTGAGAGTCCTGTAACTCTCAAGAAGACAAAGGTCCAGCAAAGACAGTGAATGTTATTTAGAGAATTCAGATCCCAGGAGCTGGGAAGTCAGAAATAGTTAAAGCCTGCCTTCAGCCTTAGCTTCTTTCTCAACCACACTGCTGGAAGGGACAAGATATGCTGAGAATGAAAAGGACAGTATAACTTTACATCTGTAGGGAACAGCAGGCTGACAAGCACCATCTGCTGGACAGGGAAGGAAAAGCACAGGATTAAGAGGCTTCACAGGAAACACTAGCACCCTGCTGGGCCTCAGTTTCCCCTTCCCACCCCTGCCAGGGAACCTTGATATTGATTAAACCTTCATCAGTCCTGGGCCTGTCTTGTCTTGAAAAATCTGACTGGGGTCAATCCTGTCTGGGGAGACCCTTTTCCCATGGCCAGAACTCCAGGTAAAAGTTGCTAGAGGTAATGAAAGGAGTGTTTAAAACACATAGAGGCAAAACAAAACAGCATGTCAGTATTCCCTGAAGAGGTAAAGGAAAGAGAAAGTTTTTTCCTGGGGGTGAAACAACTGCACACGGAAAAGGGGCAATCTCAAAACTTCCATAAGGCAGGACAAGAGTCAGAAAAATAAGAGCTGAAAAATGGCACTCAAAATAAACTAGTCAAGAAAATCAGATGCCTAAACACCAGCAAAAATATTATGTCATACTAGGAAGTACAAAGATATGGTTCAGTCAAAGGAACAAACTGAAACTTCAAATGAGAAACAGGAGTTGAAACAACTAATTAAAGATGTCCAAATAAATCTTCTAAATCAAATCAATGAGTTGAAGGAGAACACAGAAAAGAGACGGAGGATATAAAGAAGGCACTGGGAAACCATGAAGAAGAATATGAGAGCTTGCAGAAACAAATGGCAGTATTTATGGGAATAAATGACACAGAAAAGATGAAAACATAACAGAGATCTACAAGAGAAGATTTGAAGAGGTAGAAGAAAGGATTAGTGAACTAGAGGACAGGACACCTGAAATCCTACACACAAAAAAGAATGGAAAAACACAAACAAGGTCTCAGGGAATTGAATGACAACATACAGCACATGAATATACATGTTATGGGAGCCCCACAAGGGGAAGAGAAGAGAAAAGGGGCAGAAATAATAAGTGGGGAAATAATCATTGAAAATGTCCCAACTTTTATGAAAGACATAAAATCACAGATCCAAGAAGTATGGTGTACTCCAAACACCATAGACCCAAACACATTTACTCCAAGTTATTTATTAATCAGATTGTCAAATGGCAAAGACAAAGAGAATTCTGAACACAACAAGAGAAAAGCAGATTTTTCACGAACAAGGGAAGCTTGATAAGATTAAGTGAGGATTTCTCAGCAGAAACCATGGTGGGAAGAAGGCAATAGTATAATATATTAAAGATACTGAAAGAGAAAAACTGACAAAGAATTTTATACCTGGCAAAATCATCTTTTAAAAATGAGGGCAAATTTTAAAATATTTACAGATAAACAGACACTGAGAGCTTTCGTGAACAAGAGACCTGCTTTACAAGAACTATCAAAGGGAGTGCTACAGGCAGATAGGAAAAGACAGGAAACAGAGGTTTGGAGTAGAGTGTAGAAATGAAGATTAATAGTAAGGAAACCAAAAGGGTAGAAAGAGAGAAAAAGATAAGATATGAAATATAAAATCCAAAGGCCAAAATGGTGGAAGTAATAACATTAAATTTTAATGGATTAAAATGTGATAATATTAAATTTTAATGGATTAAACTCCCCAATCAAAAGATAAAGACTGGTAGAATGGATAAATAGGATCCATCTATATGCTGTCTACAAGAGGCTCAGTTCAGACTGAAGGGCAAAAATAGGTTGAAAATGAAAGGTTGGAAAAAGATATTTCATGCAAACAACAACCAGCAAAAGAATGGGGGTAACTATTGTAATAACAGACAAATTAGACTTCAAATGCAAAACAATGAAAGGAGACAAAAAAGGACACTATGTATTAATAAAAGGGACAATTCATAACCAAATAACAATAATAAATATTTATGCACTGAGCCAGAGTGCTCCAAAATACATGAGGCACACATTGAAACACTGAAGGGAGTAGACACCTATTGAACAATAGTTGGAAACTTCAATACACCACTGTCATCAATGGATAGACCATCTAGACAGAGGATCAATAAGGAAACAGAGGTCTTGAAGTATGATAAATGAACTACACTTAAGAAACATTTGCAGAACATTGCACCACATGCAGGATATACATTTATTCAAGTGCTCATGGACCATTCTTCAGGATAGACCACATGTTGGGTCACAAAATTTTAAAAGATCGAAATTAGACAAAACACTTTCATGGATCATAATGGAATGAAATTGGAAATCAATAACAGGTGGAGGGCTAGAAAGTCCACAAATAAATGGAGGCTAAATAACAGACTCGAAAACAACCAGTGGATCAAGGGAGAAATCAGCAAATATCTCAATGCAAATGAAAATTAGAACACAACATATCAAAATGCATGGAATGCAGCAAAGGCAGTGCTGAGAAGGAAAATTATTGCCCTAAACAATGCCCTATTAAAAAAGAAGAGAAGCAAAAATCAAGGACTTAAGTACTCATACTGGAGGAACTAGAGTGAGAACAGCAAACTAATCCCGAAACAAATAGAAATAACAAAAATTAGAGGGGAAATAAATGAAACTGAGAACATGGAAACAATAGAGAGAATCAATATAACCAGAAGTTGGCTCTTTATGTAAATCAATAAAATTGATGGACTGTTAGCCAGGCTGTCAAGGAAAAAGAGGATGCAAATAAACAAAATCAGAAATGGGAGGGGGGACATGATGACTGACCTCTCAGGCATAAAGGAGGTAATGAGAGGCTACGATGAGCAACTATATGCTAATAAACTAGAAAACTTACACAGAATAGACAACTTCCTAGAAAGACATGAACAACCAACATTAACTCAAGAAGAAATAGAAGACATCAACAAAGTAATCATAAGTAAAGAGGTTGGAGCAGTCATCAAAAAACTCCCCCAAATTAAAAGTCCAGGACTAAATGTCCAGAACTAAGCATTCAAGAAAGAATTATTATCAATCCTGTTCAAACTCTTCAAAAAACATTAGAGAAGAGGGAAAGCTACCTAACTTATTCTATGAAGCCAACATCACCCTCATACCAAAGCCAGACAAAGATACTACAAGAGAAGAAAATTACAGACTAATCTCTTTAATGACTATAGATGCAAAATTCCTCAACAAAAATACTTGCAAATCAAATCCAGCAGCACAGTCAAAGAATTATATGCCATGACCAAGTGTGTTTCATTCAGGTATTCAAGGCTGGTTCAATGCAAGAAAATTGATTAATGCAATACATCACATCAGTCATTAAAGAGGAAAAAACACACGATCATCTTGATTGATGGCAGAAAAGGAACTTGACAAAATTCAACATCCTTTCTTGATGAAAACATCAGAGGATTGGAATAGAAGAAAACATCTTCAACATGATAAAAGGCATATGTGAAAAGCACACAGCTAACATTGTACTTAATGGGTAAAGATTGATATCTTTCCCTCTAAAATCAGGAAAAAGACAAGAATGCCCACTGTCACCATGGTTATTCAGCATTGTGCTGGACATTCTAGCTAGAATAATTAATCAAGATAAAGGAATAAAATATATCCAAATTGGAAAGGAAGAAACAAAAATTTCAGGGATCATCAATTCCATCCTGACCAAATGAAGGAGAAGAAGCATAATTAATAAAGTATCAGTGGCAGAGAGAGTCCAAATAGAGTCAAGAGGCTGCTCTAGAGTTTGCTCTTATGCAAGCTTCAGGTAGACCCTGCTACATATCATAACCTGCCAAACCCCAACCAGGACCATTCCAGCCAATCCTAAAGAACACCTAGGGCAATTTATAAGATAACACAAGAGTTCCAGGCATTAGAATAACTTGCCAGAAACCTACAACCTCCAGATGGGCCCCTGGTCCAGATAGTTTCAACTCTCTACCCCATATTAGTGACAGACCCTTCATATACCAAAATTTAGAATTGCCATAGTCCAAACAACCTCAATGGGAGGTATGGAAAGATCAAAGGTGATGGTGGAATTATACACAGAAAATAGGACTTAACAAATGAATATGAATGCTGAATCATAAAATTGATACCTCTGTCAGTCTCCAGTATGTTAGAGCAGCTAGAAGTAAAAACCTAAAATTGTAAAGTTGTAACCCATGTCAAAGTCTGAAATATGTTCTACAACTAATTGTGGTGCTGTGCTTGTCAATTCATAATTTTTTGTATATATGTTCTTGTTCACAAAAACAAAACAACAACAAGGAAAAAAGTCAGTTGTGATAATAAAAATGTATTTAAGCCCTCTAGCCTCCTATATTCTGGAGCAGCTAGAAGGAAAAATATAAGAGGATCGTATGGTAGCCCACGACAAGCTCTGAGATCTATCCTGTAACCACTTTTTGAAGAATGCTTTGAATACTGTTGCTTTTTTTATTTCTTTGCTTTGCATATATGTTATAATATACAATAAAAAAGTTTAAAAAAAGAAATAAAAATTTCAACTGTTTGTAGATGACTGTTTCTATGTGTAGAAAATCCTGAAAAATCTACCCTAATGCTACTAGAGCTAATAAATGAGTAAGCAAATCAGCAGGATTCTGGATCAACACACCAAAATCAATGGTGTTTCTATACACTAGAAATAAGCAATCTGAGGAAGAAATCAAGAAAAAAATTCCATTTACAATAGCAACCAAAAGATAAAATATTTAAGAATAAATTTAGCCTAGGACATAAAAAACCTGTACCCAGAAAACTATAAAACATTGCTAAAAGAAATCAAAGAAGTCATTAATAAATGGAAGGACTTCCTTATATAAATGGAAGGACTTCCTTAATAAATGTTCATGGATTAGAAGACTGATTATAGTTAAGATGTAAATTCTACCCAAATTGACTTATAGATTCAATGCAATACCAGTTAAAATCCCAACAACTTACTTTGTAGAAATAGAAAAAACAATAATCAAACTTAATTGGAAGAGTAGGGTGCCCCAAATAGCTAAAAATATCTTGTAAAAGAAAAACGAAGTGGAAGGTCTCATACTACCTGATTGTAAAGCATGTTACAAAACCACACTGGTCAAAACAGCATGGTACTGGCATAAAGATAGATATACTGACCAATGGAATCAAATTGAGTATTTAGAAATCGACCCTGTCATGTATGGACAGTTGATTTTGGGATTAGGCAGCCAAGTCGACTGAACTGGAACAGAGCAGCCTCTTCAATAAATGGTGCTTAGAGGACTGGATAGTCATATCCAAAAGAATGAAAGAGGATCCCCCTCTCACATCTTTTTACATGGGCAGGCACCGGGAATCGAACCTGGGTCCTCTGGTGTGGCAGGCAAGCATTCTTGCCTGCTGAGCCATCATGGCCCCCCCCCCCCCACATCTTATTAACAAAAATCAACTCAAAATGGATCAAAGACCTAAACATTGGAGGTAAGACCATCAACCTTTTAGATGAAAATATAGGGAAATATCTTAAAACCTTGTGCTAGGAGGTTTCCTACACCTTAGGCCCAAACTGCAAGCAATGAAGAAAGAAATAGATAAATGGGGTCTCCTCAAAATGGAATATTTTTGTGCATCAAAGGACTTTGCAGGAAAGTAAAAAGGCAGCCTACTCAAAAGGAGACAATATTTGGAAACCACATATCAGATAATGGATTTTGTTTGTTTGTTTGTTTGTATTTTTAACATGGGCAGGCACCAGGGAACGAACTCGGGTCTCTGGCATGGCAGATGAGAATTCTGCCACTGAGACACTATTGCACTGCCCCAGATAAGGGTTTAATATCAAGAATATATAAAGAGATCCTACAACTCAACAACAAAAAGACAACAATCCAGCATGCACAGGTGGTTCAGTGGTAGAATGCTCGTCTTTCATGCGGGAGACCCGGGTTCAATTCCCAGACCACACACCAAAAAGAAAATAAAAAAAGACCACAACCCAATTGAAAAATGGACACCCATGGATAGAAACTTTTCCAAAAAGGAAATACAAATGGCTCAAAAGGATATGATAAGGTGATCAACTTCACTAACAACTAGGGAACTGCAAATCAAACCCCTGAGATTTAACTGACTAGAATTGCCATTATCAAAAGAAAAAAATAAAACTACAAGCACTGGAGAGGGTGCAAAGAAATAGGTGCACTTATCCACTGTTGGTGGGAGCGCAGAATGGTGCATCTGCTCTGGAGGGCCGTTTGGATCCTCAGGAATCTTAGAATTGCCGATGACCCAGCCGTCCCATTACTAAGTAAATCCTGGGGGGAACTGAAAGCAGGGACACTAACAGACGTTTATACACCAATGTTTACAGCAGCATTATTCACAATGGAATAGGTGGAAACAGCCCAAATGTCTATCAACTGGCGAGTGGATTAACAAACTGTGGTATAGACACAGGATGGAATGTTACACAGCTGTGAGATGGAATAAAGTCATGAAGCATGCAACAATGGGGAGGAACCTTGAGGACATTACACTGAGTGAAATAAGCCAGAAACAAAAGGACAAATACTGTATGGTCTCACTAGTATGAACTAACTACAATGAGCACCTCTGGGAATTAAAATTCAGAGCACAGGTTATCAGGAGACAGAAAAGAGGGTAAAGATTGGGCTTTTGATACTGAAGGTTACATAAATTGACTGTAAAGATTCAGAATGGATAGCTCAATACTGTGAGATGGTAGCACAATATTGCAAGTACAATGTACAAGGCTGAGTGTGAGTATGGAAAATAATATATATAATTAATCTTATGGAACTGTAACCTATACCAAACACTGAAATCTGTTCTATCACTAATTGCTGCAGTGTACTTTGAAATTTATTACGTTTTTTGTATATATGCTATTTGTCAAAGGGAAAAAAAGAAAAAAGTTGATTGTGATGATAAATGCACAGCTATGTGATGATATTGTCAGCCATTGATTGTACGCTTTGTATGATTACATGGTATGTGAATATATAATACATATCAACAAAAAAGCTAAAATATATATATTTATATATTTAAGCCAAACTAGAGTCTATGGTTGAGAGTAACATTGTAATATTCTTTCATTAAGTATAACAAAGGCAGTATACCGAAGCTAAATGTCAGTAAGAGGGGGATATAAGGGAGAGGTACAGGATTCTTGTTTCTCCTTTCTCTTATTCTTTCTTTGCAGGGGGAATGGAAATGTTCACATACCGATTGTGGCTGTGAATGCATAACTATGTGATTACTCCAGGAGCCACTGATTGTACACTTAGGATGGATTGTGTGTGAATAAGACTGCTTAAGAAAAATGAACAGAAAGATACACGTGCTGGAGAAGATGTGGAGAGAGATATATACCTGTTCCTTGTAAGTACAGAGGTAGAATGCTGCAGCTCCTCTGGAGGGCAGTGTGATGGCCCCACAGGGGACTAAGTATAGCCATATGATCCTGCAACCCCGCTATTAGGTATATACTTGGGGGAACTGAGAGCAGAGATTTTGATGGTTAGACAGACAGGTTTCTTTCAAGCACAACTTTTCATGGATAGGATGAGTGCAGAAACATTCCATCCCAAGCATGCAATTAAGGTGGTTGTGACTATTACAGCAACCAGGAAATACACTGAACATGTGACATTCAAGCTGAGTTCAGGCATCTAATGTATTCATTTGTGCTCTGACAGAAGAAATATGCACACTGTAAAAGATTTATCCATTCAGAGCTCTAAACCAGGACAGGAAATAAGTACATGCTTACAAGTACAGCAAAACTTCTTGATAGTTGTGTCAGTAGCCTTTGCCTCTACTTTCTCAGCTCTCACTGTCTTTTCCTCACCCCTCCAATCTATACTTCAATACTCCTGTACTTCCTCACTCTTCCAGTGTTCCAGAAGTTACTCGTGTCAAGGTCATCCATAAACTGCCTCACACAGTCCGCTGGTTTCTTTCTCCTCACCTTCTTTGACATTTCAGCAGCATTTCTTCCAACTCAAGACATTTTTTTCTCCTAATTTGCAAGGCCCTAAACCCCTAAATTTCTGCCCCTACCCCAGTCTTCTTTACTGAATCTTTCTTTTCTTCCTAAACTTTGAGTATCTCAGTGCTCAGTCCTCACCTTTCTTCTGCTTCCTATTACTTTATCTCCCTAAATGAATTCACCCAGTCTCAAGGTTTCCATGACTTCCACCACCTTCATGCCATGACTTCCAAATTTAAATTGGACCTTGACCTTTTCCCTGAGCTCTAGACATTTTCTAATGGGTATTAGCTCCTAATGGACATTAACAGATGCTTAAAGGAATCTCCAAGTTAATAAGCCCAAACAAAGATTCTGATTTCTGCTCTTTCGTCCCCCAAACGGCACTTCACTCAGACCTCCCTGTTCCATATGGCACATCATCAGGTCAGTTGCTCAGGCCAAAAGCAAAGACTCATCTTTGATTCTTCCCTTTGCTTCAGCATCCCTTTCCCCTCCAACCCTCAATCTTCCTCTGTAAGTCCTGTTGGCTTTATAAAATACTTCTAAAACAAGTCATGATCAACTGCCACCTGGGCAACTGATTCCACTCTTGCCCTGTTCAATCTTTTCCCGCACATTAAAAAAATATAAACCACCACTCCTCTGCTTAAAACTCTCCAGTGGCTTTTAATTGCATTTTGAATCAAACCCACTCTTCCCTGTGACCTGACAAGGTGCTGCTGGGCTGTCTCCTAACTCCCTCCTTGACCTTGTCTTGTCCTTCTCTCCTGTCCTTTCACTACACTCCAGTCTGTCAGGTACTGGAACTTGCCAAGTTCGTCCCTGCCTCGAGGTCTTAGCACTTACCCCTCCTTCTGCCTGGAATGCTGTGCCCCGGATCTCCACATGGCTGGCTCCATTTGTCAGTCAGGACTCACCTCAGGTGACCCCCATCTGTCAGGACTTCCTTAACCACTAAATCAGCTGCCCTTCCCCTCTGCCCCGAGACACATACACACTTGCTGTCTCATTACCCTTTTATATTGTCTCCATACACGACACTTATAAAATTATCTTGTTCATTTATTTGTTTATTGAAAATTTTATCGCATGTCTCCTCTAGTAGATATACATTCCACAAGGGTGAATCATGTCTGTTTTATTTCCTGGGGTACCCACAGTCCCCAGGTACTCAATGAATCTTTGTTGAATAAAAATTATAGTTCAGAAACAGTTAAAACAAAACACTAGAGTAACCTCCCACCTTTACCTCTAATAGTTATAGCTCAATGTGTTTAAATACAAAGAGCCGTAAAGCCTTGAATGTAGGGGAAATTGTTCTCTAAAGTTGGATCTTTCATAAGGAAGCAAGTTCAGGTTAGAAGAAAAAAATATCAGGTGATGATCTTTATATTTTATTCCTCATCTTATCACTTTCTATAACAATGAATTCTCAACCTTGGTTGCCCATTGGAATCACCTGGGGACTATTAAAAAATTTGGATGTTTGGGTCGCAATCCTAGAGATGTTGATATAATTGATCTGGGCTGGGTGTCAGGATTTTTAAAGCTCTTCACATGATTGTAAGATGCAGCCAAGTTTGAGAACCCCTGTTCTAGGCGTCAGGTTTGGATCTCATGAAATAGGCTTTCTAAAGCCTATGAAATCTGGGAAATAAAGAGGCATTTGTCTTGGACCTGGCATTAGAGTTTCCCACCTTTCTTATTCATTAATACAACCAAGATAAGGAATGCTTAACTCATCCTGGCTGAGTTTCAGTATCACCAACTACATCAGGCTCTCTCAAACTGAAAGGTTTGGTGGAGTCAGGCAACACCAAATGTCATCATGGCGGAGGATATTTCAAAAGAGAAAGGAAGATAATTGAATGCAGGTAGAGGTTGGCACTCCATTCAAGAGGAAAGAAATAACTGGGCTACATATGTGGTTCAAAAAAGAAACTGGGTTATTTATCACCTGAGCCATATCAAAGAGGGAAGAGTTCTAAGGCGACACATCCAGGGGATGCTTGGGCAGGAAGGGAAACTACTTGGAAACAACAGCCTTGTGTTAGTCGTGCTTTGGAAAATGAAGACACAAGACTGGTAGTCTAGACCTCAATCTGTATATGAATAAAACTGTGAGGAAAGCGGTCTAGAGTTCAAGTGCCAAGAACAATATAGGAATGGAGGTTGTTCTAGTTTGCGAGCTGCCAGAATGCAATATACCAGAAACGGAATGCCTTTTAAAAAGGGGAATTTAATAAGTCACTAGTTTACAGTTCTAAGGCCGAGAAAATGCCCCAATTAAAGTAAATCTATAGAAATGTCCAATCAAAGGCATCCAGGGAAAGACACCTTGGTTCAAGATGAAGTTCAGGGTTTCTCTCTCAAGTGAGAAGGCACATGGCAAACATAGTTAGGGCTTCTCTCTCATCTGGAAGGGCACATGGTGAACACAGCGTCATCTGCTAGCTTTCTCTCCTGGCTTCCGGTTTCATGAAGCTCCCTGGGAGGCGTTTTCCTTCTTCATCTCCAAAGGTCACTGGCTCAGGGACTGTCTGCTTCATGGTGCTGCAGCATTCTCTGCTCTCTTGAATCTCTCATTCTCCAAAATGTTTCCTCTTTTATAGGACTCCAGTAAACCAATCAAGACCCACCCAAATGGGTGGAGACACATCTCCCCTAATCCAGTTTAAGAACCACTCTTGATTGGGTTACACCTCCAGGGAGATGATCTAATTACAGATTCAAACATACAGTACGAATAGGGATTATTCTGCCATTTTATGAAATGGGATTTTGATTAAAACATGGCTTTTCTAGGGTCCATGCATCCTTTCAAACCAGCACAGAGGTAGTCTGGTAATATCAGTGATATAAGCTGCAGCATGGGCTAACTCAGCAGCAAATGTAAGACCAGCTCCTTCTACCCAAATATACCATGAACATCACCTGGCAAGAGGGTGCCTAGGGGAAAGGGGCTACCAGACCCCCAAAGTGTGTGGGACAGGGGCTCAAGCATTTTATTTGGCCACTAAAGGTGATGGTAGCCTCCAGGGACAGAAGAACTCAGAGAAACTTTAATCTATTATTTTACATAGGTATTTGAGTTGCTGATGCTTTACTTTCTCTGTGAGATGGGGAAACTGGATCATCATTCTTTTCACTTCCTTGCTTGTAAATGGGAATGGCCATCAGAATACCTTAAGTAGCAAACATAGATGCTCTTACATTTAGCTTCCAAAGACAAGAGGCTACTATTTTGACATGGCACAATCTCTCTTAAGAATAAATATTCGTTATAAAGACTATTCTGCCACTTTGTGCTTTGCAGATTAAGCCTCATTGTTCTAAGGAGCCCTTTCTGTTTGGGTTTATGAAAACAGACACTCAACCAATACATCCCAGGTATAGCTCCAGAAAGAAAAGGATATTACAACAAATTGTGGCAGTGCTTGCACTGTTTAGAAAAATATTTAAAACGATGATAACATTAGGTCATGTTCAGCCTTCCTATATATGGCTCCAGCTCAGTTTTTATCACCTAAGTTAACCTGACTTGAAGTCTAAATCTGTCTGTGGTGAGCTCTTCCATTTTATTTTCCTGAAAGACAGTTAGAAAGACATTTATTTTCCTGAATGCCAAAAAGATTTAAGAGAAAACATCCTTCAAGACCTAATATTATCTCTAAAAATAACATTGGCTCATAAGAAATGGGAAGTTTTCTTTCTTTAGTTGTGTGTGTACACACGTAGCAAAAGAGAAAAAAGGGGCTGAGCAGGTAGGAAACTAAGGGATGGAGCAGGAGGCGAATTTCCAAGACGACGAAAGCTATTAAGTCTAAACGTTAGTCTCTCTGCTACTCTAATATTATTGAAAAAGGGCTCTCTAAATTCCCTAATTCTCCCATGTAGTTTGAACAATTAGGTTGTCTTTAATTCTTGCATAGCAACAAACACAGACACACAATACCATACGTGTATGGACAAGGACACCTACATGCATAAACAAACACGGTATTTTCTCAGGGTCCACGAATTTTTATTTCTATACTGCCAAAATCAGGTCGTGAACACTTTGGACCTAGTCCATACAGTAAATGTAAATAGTGAGTGTAAGATGTAACAGATGAATGAATGAGTGAATGAATGAAAGAAGAAGGAATGTGCTCCAGATTTCGTCCCCGAGTGTCTGTGGCCCTATCGCATGGGGCAGGTGATTTCTTCAGCCCCAGAACCGAATGAGAAATCTAAGAAGAATGGCAAAGCAACAAACTCCCAGATAAAGATGTTTTCTTCTCAATGTGTAAATTGACTAATGTCCCCATTGACTTTATTTGAATTATTAACCACAGATATTCTTAAATTAAAAGAATTAATAAAGATATTCTTTTTTATGAGTTTGTGAACAGTGATATTTTCCTTGTAACACTCTCTTATGAGTTTCATAATGTAGCTATATCTAGAATATAGATATATCTTTGTAAACCAGAGCTGTTCTTTAGGAGACTTTTGTCATTTCACATTCGATCTTTTTCTGCAGAAGGATCCCCCATTTTAGGTGGTACTGTGGTTCCTAATATTCTGCTTTTCACTATGAAACCTAAAATAGGAAAAGCCTTTCTTCCTACACCTACTGCCAGGATGCCTCACATGGTCGACTGAGCTTCCTACGAGGACTTTGAAGCTGGAGTGACTGACCCAAACGGTAGGATGGTCTGGACCCTTTGAGGCAGCAGCATGCATTAGTAGCACTGACAAGGCAGCATCCTGGCCAGCAGTGTACACAATGTGGTGCCCTTGGTTCGTGTTCATTTTCAAAGTCATTTTCTCCTCCTTGCCTCATTCCAGTGTAATTATATGAGCCCCATCTAACCTTCCAGTGAATTCACCTTTGGCTTAAGACATGTACAGCCAGTTGCTCTTGGGTGCCTAGAACCTGTTTGCTACATTTCCCCAATTACTGATCAATAGCAAATCTACCTCTTGGAAGTTCCAAAAAAATGAAGGGAAACACAAAACACTGTCAATTGTTTAATAAATTTCAGCCACCCTAGGTCTTATTTGTGTTCTTCCAGGTGTGGCACAGCAGAAAACCTAGTGGATGTTGAGTTAGATGGATCTGAGCTCAGGTACTAACCCTACCTTTTATTGACTGGGATCTTGAGCAAGTTACTTAAACTCTAAGCGCCTCAATTCCCTCATCTATCACCTAAGTATAAAAATGTCACACAGACATATAATAAGAATAATAAGAGACTATTTTTATCATAAAACCACTTAAAAACCTTAAAGCTATTTTTATCATGCAAGGGTCAACAAAATCTCTTCTATATAATCACATTATGTATGTAACTCATATCCACTATATACATAACCCAGTCTCTTTTTAAAATGTAGTCTGGGAAGTGAAATACTTGAGGCTTCAAATTCTAGTTGCAATGTCCATAATGACTGTGCCACTTTAAAACTATTATGCACCCCAGAAAAGCCATGTTTTAATCCTGATCCAATCTTGTGGGGGCACCATTTATTTTAATCCTGATTCAATATTGTAGGGCAGAAACTTTTGGTTATATTATCTCCACGGAGATGTGCCCAATTGTGGATGTGGCCTTTTGATTAGATGGAGATGTGACTGCACCCACTCAAGGTGGGTCTTGATTAGTTTACTAGAGTCTGTTAAAAGGGGAAACGTTTTGGAGAAAGCTTAGAGACAATGTAGATACTTGCTTCAGAGATGACAGAGGCACAGATATTGGAGGTGCTTGGAGTGCTAACAGAGAGAGAGAGCAGATGCCTAGACATGGGCAGAGCACATGGGCCAGATTAAGGACTTCCCATGAGATGCTAAGCAAGCCAGAACCCAAAGTTGTGTCCCGCAGGGGCTAAGTGAAGCCCCCAGAAGCCAGGTGAGGAACTCCCATAGGAAACAGAGGCTGAAAGCAACATAGTCCAGGAACAAGGGACCAGCAGATGCTAGCTATATGCCTTCCCAGTTGACAGAGGTGTTCCAGATGGCATCAGCCTTTCTTGAATAGAGGTAACCTCTTGTTGGTGTATTAATTAGGGCATTTTCTCAGCCTTAGAGCTATAAACTTGTAACTTATCAAATTCCCTTTATAACAGCCATTCCAATTCTGGTATATTGCATTTCAGCAGCTTAGCAAACTAACACAGCAGCATTATTGAGAATTGCATAAAAATGGAAACAACCCAAGTGTTTATCAACCAATGAATGGATGAATAAAATGTGGCATATACATACAATGAGATATTATTCAGCTGTAAAAAGGAATGAAATTTTGATGCATGTGACAACATGGGTGAATCTTGACAGCATCAGGTTGAATGAAATAAGTCAGAAATAAGAGAACAGATATTGTTTGATCTCACTGATTTGAAGCCATTAGGATACACGGGCTCACAGAGTCAGAATCTAGAATATAGGTTACAAGGAGGGATAAAGAGTAAGAAGTTAAGGCTTAACTGTACAGAGCTCCTACTTGGAATGTGGAAATGTTTTGGTGATGGTAGTACAACATTGTGAACATAAGTAGGAGCACAGAAAGACATATCTGAATGCGATTAAAAGGGGAAATGTTAGATTGTATAGGTGATAACAGAATAGCATTGTTTTTAAAAGCCATGGAACTACACCACATAGTGAACCTTAAGTTAAACACGGACTATAGGTAATTGTACAATTATAAAAATGCAGTATCATCAATTGCAATAAATGTTCCACACTGATGCAACGTGTTAATAATAGGGAGGTGTTCTAGTCTGCTAGCTGCCGGAATGCAATATACCAGAACCAGAATGACTTTTAAAAAGAGGAATTTAGTAAGTTGCTAGTTTACAGTTCTAAGGCCGAGAAAATTACAATTACAGCAAGTCTATAGAAATGTCCAATCAAAGGCATCCAGGGAAAGATACCTTGCTTCAAGAAGGCCGATGAAGTTCAGGGTTTCTCTCTCAAGTGAGAAGGCACATGGCAAACACAGTCAGGGTTCTCCTCTCATCTGGAAAGGCACATGGCAAACACAGCATCATCTGCAGCTTCTTCTCCTGGCTTCCTGTTCCATGAAGCTCCCCGGAAGGCATTTTCCTTCTTCATCTCCAAACATCGCTGGCTGGTGGACTCTGCTTCTCATGGCCATGTCATTCTGCTCTCTCTGAATCTCTCGTTCTCCAAAATGTTTCCTCTTTTATAGGACTTCAGTGCCGCTGATAGCTTCAGCCGGGCCGCGTGACCGGTACACTGGGTGGTTTTGGGGCGAGCTCGCAGGGAATTAACCTGGGTAAGCTGAAGCCGGCGCTTTCCCCAGCCGGCGGTCGCAAGTAAAGTCTTCACTGAGGCCAGATACGGGTTAAAGCTTTATTGATACACACCGGGATGGGCCACCCGGGAACCCGAGGAGTGAGACGTCTAGGGTCCAAAGACCCCGGGGCTCTATCGACAACGCGGGGCTGGGCGAGCAACAGGCTTAAATATACTCGGAGGAGGGGTGGAGCTAAGGGTCTACACGTCACACGGAGGCAGCCAATCACACAAGCTTAGCGGCAGTTGCTAGGCAGAAGGGTATGTTTCGGGGATAGGGAAGTATAGAGAATAACAGGAAGGCCTGTTGTTTTGTGGTGGGCTACGGAAGTGGGCGGTCTACGACAAGAGGGGGAAGGGGGGAACAGAGAGGGGGGTTACAGGTACGGAGGGCAGAGAGTGAATGTAGAGAGGGAGAGAAGGATTAAAAAATTTTAAGCATGGCTAGGCTCCAGTCCCTGAGAAATATGCCACATTCAGAAACTAATCAAGACCCCCTTAATGGGTGGAGACATGTCGTCACCTAATCCCCCTTAACAACCACTCTTGATTAAATCACATCTCCAGGGAGATGATCTAATTACAGATTCAAACATACAGTATTGAATAGGGATTATTCTACCATTTTATGAGATGAGATTTTGATTAAAACATGGCCTTTCTAGGGTCCATACATCCTTTCAAACCAGCACAGGTGGTACTTGGGAATCTTGTATTTTATAAATGATTGTTCTGTAAACCCACGACTCCTCTAATAAAGAAAAAAAGTACCTTCTATCATTACTTCCCACGTAGGCCATAAAGCTGAAAACTATGCTGAAAAGAGGAACAGTTGTTTCTCAATTCAAAAGCTAAGTTTGTATTTCACTCAACTCACCTCATTCCTCTACAGAAAGACACACATACAGCACAGAGTTCACGTCACAGCTCACTTGCTTGTTGATCACCAGATTCTTCAAAGCTACCATTCAAACGTTGTCTTCTGTCTAAAACTAGTGGGGCAGAAACCATGTTTTCCCTCATTTTTGATGTCTTTTAGTACAGAATTAAAGCCTTACCCATGGAAACCTCTTAGGAGGAAATAAATGGAAGTTTTCTCTTCCTGACATAGGCACAGCTTAAAGTAAGGGTGTGAAAACTAAAACAAAGATGCCGAGATGCAGAAACTTGGAGGTGGCATGATACTGGCACAACAAAGGTTGCAGTCTGAAATCTGGTCAGTGATCTTGGATGATGTGACAGATACTGATTTCAGGCAGGATAAAGGGAGGGGGGGGAGTAAACTCAAATGGGGGCTGCTCTCCATGGCAACACCCTGGAAACACCTCTTTGAGGGAAAGATGGAACCCTTTGACTATGTCATGGGTTCCACAATTTGTGTCCATATCAGAATCACTTGGAAGATATTTTTTTAAATTCCAAAGCCCAAGCCATGCTCAAAACCAAGTAAATTAGCATCCCTGGGGGTGGACCCCAAGTGCTAGTATCTTTTGAGGCTTCCTGAGTGATTCCAATGAGCAGACAGGTCTGGGAATCACTGGATGCACTCATACCCTATTTATTTCAATGGAAGCTTGTGAATTGAAACCATCAATGGCTGTGGATTTGTTTTCTTGTTTTTGTTTTTCACCATTGCTGTAGGCATTCTGGTACTCTTTGAACCGAGGCCCGATAAAAAAGTCAAGATATATTTAGGACATTATATGGAGAAACTATGTTGTTTGAAAATATTTTAAAAAATGCTAATTTCTTTTTATAACAGAAAAACACTTGCCTTAAACTTTAAGACACTTTCTAGTGTAACTACCTTTCCTTGTGGTACATCATTTCTCTAAGGTGTTCTTTTTGAAATGAAATGTTCTATTTTTGGCATCAGAACACAGAGATAACCTCCTTTTTTTTTTCATCCTGAAATGGAGGAGAAAATGCATTTTTCTAATCAAAATATAATCTTCCAAACTATTTTTATCAGCCCTCTCCCAAAATGTCAAAGCTATACACTGTAAAAATTTTTTACTCTTTTTTTTTCTTATTAGAGAAGTTTTAGGTTTACATAATAAAATACAGTATTCCCATATACCACTGTGATGGTTAAATTCATTTGTCAGCTTGGCCAAATTATGGTGCCCAATTGTTTGATCAAGCAAACACTGGTCTGACTTCAAGTAGATATATGAAGGAAGCTGATCTGGATAGGATTAAGGTGAGCATAATACAGTGTAGAGGATGATATCGTCCATATTTTAAAACTTCAATTTCTGTATGAGACCAAAGGGAGAGATGTTTATACGGTGCAAAATTTCTATTTTGGGTATGGTTGGTCCAGTGGTAAAAGGCTTATTCTCCCATGTTGGAGATCCAGGTTCGATTCCTGGACCATGCACACCCCATCAAAAAACTTATATTTTGTGTAGTGCATGACCTAATTTAACTTGTATGGTCAGTTTAGTTGAACACCATAAGTACATGGAATCTTGAATAGAGCATGAAATTTTGTGGTTTGCCCAGGTTAGTGCGATGCCCCAATATATCCCAGAGTAATTTAGGCAGTGAATAAAGAAGTATTTTCAAAGTCTCCTTGGGGACTGTGGAGAAAGGAGGAAATATCCTACTTTCCCATTTGGGGAATTTCTGATATTCTCACAAGCAATGGGAACAACCAAATCAATAGGTTGAGCCATTGATTTTGGGATCGATGAAACTTATTCCTGCAAAGGAAAGGCTAAGCTTACTTAAAATCATGCCTAAGCAAAGTCCCTTGAGGGATGAGAGAAAAAATATGGAACTATTAAACTTTACCATCAGGAATTCCCCTGATACTGTATGAAACATTAGGGACACCCAAATCAATAAGCCAACCCCTTGATCTTGAGCCTTAATCTTGTGAAGCTTATGTATGTGGCAGAGAAGCTTAGCCTACCTATAAGTATGCCTAAGAGTTACTTCTGGAGGACCTCTTTGGTTGCTCAGATGTGGCCTCACTCTCTTTAGGCCAACCCTGCAAGTGAAATCATTGCCCTCCCCCCTAAGTGGGGCATGATATCCAGGGGTGAAAGTCTCTCTGGCGTCATGGGAGATGACTCCCAGGGACAATTCCAGCCCTGGCACTGTGGGATCAACCACTCCATCTTGACCAAATAAAGGAAAAGAAGTGTAACTAATAAAGTATTAGTGGCTGGGAGAGTTCAAATAGAGTCGAGAGGCTACTCTGGAGGTCACTCTTATACAAGCTTCAGTTAGACATTGCTACTTATCATAACTTGCCAAACCCCAGCCAAAATCATTCCAGCCAATCCTAAAGAACACCCAGGACAATATATAAGATTTTACAAAGGTCCCATGCACTGCAGTAATTTTCGAGAAACCTACACCCTCCAGATGGCTCCCTGGACCAGATAAGTGCTGAAATCTAGAGAGCCCAGCCTCTGCAGAACATCAACTAGTTTTATCTCCCTACCCCTTATTATTGACAGCCCCTTCCAACATGAAAAAGTTAGCATGGCCATAGCCCCAATGCCCCTAAAGAGAGGGAAAGATCAAAGGTGATGGTGGAGTTATACAAAGAAGGTAGGATTTTACAATGAATATGATTGCAGAATCATTAAATCGATAGTTCTTTTAGTTTCCAGTATCTTAGAGCAGCTAGAAGTGGAAACCTGAAATTGTGGAATTGTAACCCATACCAAATTCTAAAATCTGTTCTATAACTAATTGTTGTGCTGTGCTTTTAAATTTATGCTTTTTTTTGTATATAGACTATTTTTCAAAAAAAAGTTCAAAAAATCAAAAGTATCTATACCCCTAAGTTACAAATAAATAAAATAATCATTAAGAAAAAAAAGTGTGGGGACAATCAAATCAATAGATTGAACCCTTGATCTTGAGGATTGCCCCTATGAAACTTATTTAAGTAGGCTAAACCTACTTAAAATTACGACTAAAATTTACCCCCAGAAAACCTCTTTTGTTGCTCAGATATGGCCTTTCTCTCTAAGCCAATGTGGCAAGTGAACTCATCGCCCTTCCCCCCCTACATGGGACATGAGTCTTAGGGGTGTAAACCTTCCTGGCAATGTGGGACAGAAATCCTGGGATGAGACGGGACCTCACATCAAAGGATTGAGAAAACCTTGACCAAAAGGGGGAAGAGAGAAATGAGACAAAATAAAGTGTCAGTGACTGAGAGATTCAAACAGAGTTGAAGGTTTTCTTGGGGGTTATTCTTACATATTAGATATCCACTTTTTAATTTATGGTATATTGGAGTGGCTGGAGGGAAGTACCAGATCTGCAGAGCTGTATTCCAGTAGCCTTATTTCTTGAAGATGATTATATAATGCCATAGCTTTTACAATGTGATTGTGTGATTGTGAAAACCTTGAGTCTGATGCTCCTTTTAACTAGGGTATGGACAAATGATAAAAGTATGGATAAAAAATAAATAATAGAGGGAACAAAGGTCAAAATAAATTGGGGAGATGGAAATAGTAATGGCCAATGAGAGAGAGGGGTGAGGGGTAAGGGGTATGGTATGCTTAAGTTTTTTCCTTTGTGTTTCTTTACCTGGAGTGATGCAAATGTTCAAAAACATGATCATGGTGATGAATACACAACTCTGTGATGATATTGTGAACCATTGATTGTACACCACATATGGAATGTTTATATATTAACAATGTTTGTATGTTGTTTTATTAATAAAAATATTTTAAAAATTAGGCCTAAGAGTCACCCCTGAGAACCTCATTTGTTGCTCTGATGTGGCCTCTCTCTCTCTAAGCCAACTTGGCAGGTGAACTCACTGCCCTTCCCCCCTACCTGGGACATGACTCCTAGGGGTGTGCATCTCCCCGGCAACATGGGACAGGACTCCTGGGATGAGCCACAACCCAACATTTCTCAAGACTGCGAAAGCCTTTTTGACCAAAAGGAGGAGGAGAAAAATGAGCCAAGACAAAGTTTCAAACAGAGTTGAGAGGTTATCCTGGAGGTTATTCTTATGCATTAGATAGATATCCCTTTTTAGTTTATGGTATATAGGAATGGCTGGAGGGAAGTACCTGAAACTGTTGAGCTGTGTTCCAGTAGCCTTGATTCTTGAAGACAACTGTATAAAGATATAACTTTTACACTGTAACTGTGGGATCCTGAAAACCTTGTGTCTGACGCTCCTTTATCTAGGGTATGGACAGATGAGTAAAAAAATATGGGTACAAAACAAATAAATAATAGGGAGATGGGGTAAAATAAATTGGTAGATGGAAATACTAAGGGTCAATGAAAGGGAGGGGTACATGAGTTTTTTCTTTTTTCTTTTTATTTCTTTTTCTGGAGGGTTGCAAATGTTCTAAAAGATGATCATAGTGATGAATTAACAACTATGTGAGGATGTTGTGAGCCGTTTATTGTACACCATGTACGGACTGTATGTGTGCAAAGATGAGTCAATATAATTTAAAAAAAAGAAAACACTGGTCTGATTGTTATTGAAGGACATTTCGTGGACTCAAACCATTAGGAAGTCATTGCATCTATGGCTGATGACATCTACAATCAGCTGAGGAGTCTGCCTTCAACAATGACAGAAGTCTCATCCAATCAGTAGAAGGCTTTAATAGAAGTGATGATTTCAGCAGGCAGAAGAGAGAACTTTCATCTCTACTCCAGCCAGCCAGCTTCTCCCAGTGAATTAATTGAAAACCTTCATCAGAGTACCCAGGTTGCAGACTGCACTATGGAGTATGGACTTGTACATCTCCACAATTGCATGAGGCAATTTTCATAAAAATCTCAAAATATTTACCGATATCTCCTGTTGGTTCTGTCTGCCTAGAGATCCCTGACTAATATAACCACTCTATTATTATTAACCTTAACAATCACCTCTATTATTCACCTTGCTTTGGTGTGGTGCATTTGTTACAGCAGATGATAGTATGTATTTATAATTCTATTATTAACTATAGACCATGTTTTAACTCAGGGTTCACTGTTTGTATTGTACAGCTCCATGGATGCTTAAAACAATTTTTTTCTAGTGTCATATATAAAACTTAAAATGTCCCCTTTTAACCACATTAAAATATTTAATTCTGTGCTGTTAATTACACTCACAATGTTGTGCTACCATAACCGTCATCCATTACCAAAACTTTCTCATCATCCCGAATAGACACTCAGTACATTTTAGTCTTAACTCCCTATTCCCTACCCCCACCTAATAAGATTCGTATATTGTTCATTCATTGTTTTCCTGATATCCTTTAGTTCTTTCTCTTTTGTTCATCATATTGAAGATAATTTTTAGAATTATTTTTTTTTCCATGATCCTGGTCTGGTCTTCTTCATTGATGCTTTCTGGATTTTTATCGTTTCCCTTTAGCTAGGCCATCATTCCTGTTTCTTTGTTCTGTAATCTTTTGTTGCACACTGTACACTTTAATATCTTAAAATGTTAATTCTGTGGTTTATTCCCTGAGATGTCTGTTTCTTGAGTTTTTTAATTTTATTTTATAATATAACATATATACAAAGCAAAGAAAGAAAAAAGCAATATTTTTCAAAGCACTCTTCAACAAGGAATTACAGAACAGATCCCAGAGTTTGTCATGGGCTAACATACCATCCTCTCAGAATTATACTCCAGAATATAAGAGGCTAGAAGGCATAAATATGTTTTATCATCACAATCAACTTTTGTTCTTTTATATATACATATATACAATATATGTGTATATATATATATATACAAAAAAGCAATACATTTCATATATATAATATACAATACTGTATGTAAAATATATACAAATAACATATATACAAAAAGCAATAAATTTCAAAGCACAGCACCACAATTAGTTGTAAAACCTATGTCAGGGTCCGGAATGGGTTACTGTTTTACAATTTTAAGTATTTACTTCTATCTGCTCTAAGATACTGGAAATTAAAAGAAGTATCAATTTACTGATTCAGCAATCATATTCACTTGTTAAATTGTGCATCAAATTTTTCTTTATTCCCAAGTGAGCAGAACGTGCCCTTTTATTTAATTGTTTCTAAGTGAGAACTTCTGAGGATGTGTTACACTGCATTTAGATGACATCACCCGTTTCCTTTGCCTCATATTCTTTTGTTTTTAAATTTTAATTATTAGAGAAGTTGTAGGTTTACAGGAAAACCATGTAAAAATACACTTTTCATATAACCCCCTTTATTATTAACACTTCACATTAGTATCTCCGTTGCAGTTGATGTAAGAATATAATTGTACTATTAACTATACTCCATAGTTTACATTGGGGAGTAATTTTCCTCATATACACCTTATTATTAACACCTTGCATTAGTGTGATATATTTGTTAAAATTCATGGGAGAACATTTTTTAAATTGTACTATTAACTACATTCCATCACTTACATTAGGGCTTACTGTGTTGTGTAGCCCTAGGTTTTATCATTTAATTTTTATTCTGTTAAGAGTATACGAACTAAAATTTCCATTTTTAACCATATTCATGTATATTAATTCAGTGTTGTCAACTACACTCACAGTGTGCTACAATCAGCATTAACTTCCCATTCCTTACCCCCAATCCAACCTCTGGTACCTCTAGTCTAGATTTTTTAACTCCATGAGTTTGCATACTCTAACTATTTATATCAGTAAGATCATACAATATTTCCACTTTTTGTATCTGGCTTATTTCACTCAACATGATGTCTTCAAGGTTCAACCATGCTGTCGAGTGAACTGGAACTCCATTTCTTTATAATGGTGAATAATATTCCATTGCATGTGTTTGCCACATTTTATTTATCCATTCATCAGTTGATGGACATTTAGGTTGCTTCTATATTTTGGCAATTGTGAATACTGCTACTATGAACATTGGTGTGCAAATATGTGTTGGAGTCCTTACGTTCAATTCTCTGGTTGTATACCCAGGAGAAGGATTGCCGGTCATATGACAATTCTATAGTTAACTTTCTGAGGAAGTGACAAGCTGTCTTCTGCAGCAGCTGCATCATTTTACATTCCCACCAACAATAAATGATTTTTGTTTCTCTGCATCTATTTCAGCACTTGCAATTTTCTGTGTTTTTTTTTTTTTTAAAATAGTAGTCATTCTACTGGATATGAAATGGTATCTCATTGTGGTTTTGATTTGCATTTCCCTAATAGCTAATAATGTTGAGAATCTTTTCATGCTCCTTTTTAGCTGTTGGAGGACTGTCTCTTTAAGTCTTTTACCCATTTTTAATTGGGTTATCTTTTTTTTTTGTATGCTGTATGGCGGGGTCACATTTCATTCCTTTTTCCATGTGAGTATCCCATTATTGCAGCACCATTTTTGAATTTTTTGTTTGTTTTTGTTGGATTCTTTGTTTTTTGGGAGGTTCATGGACTGACAATCAAACCCGGATCTCCCATGTGGCAGGTGAGAATTTTATTATCTTTTTTTAAAGCAGTTTTATTGAAATATATTTGCATACCGTACAATCCATCCAAAGTATACAATCAGTGGTTTTTAGTATATTTAGAGAGCTGTGCATTTCAACTTTAGGACATTCTCATTACTCCAAAAATAAAAGTCCCACATCCTTTAGCAGTCACTGCTCAATCCCTCTATCTCTTCTCTTCCCTACATAACCACTAATCATTTCAATCTCTATGGATGTATTTATATTTACATTTTATGTAAATGGGGTCATACAATATGTAGTACTTTATGTTCAAGTTTCTTTTGCTTAATATAATGTATCTTTTTAAAATTACTGTTATTTTGTTAATTACAGACGTTGTAGGTTTACAAAAAATTCATGTAAAAGCTACAATGTTCCCATGTATCCCCTTTGGTTGGTACTTCACTTAGTGTGGTACGTTTGTCACAATTGATGAAAGAATATTAAAATAATACTATTAACTATAGTCCACAGTTTATATTAGGTGTATTCTTTCCCATATACCATCCTATTATTAACACCTTGTGTTGTTAGTGTCAAAATTCATGAAAGAACATTCATATATTTACTGTATAATGGATTGTTTGTCTTTTTATTTTAAATTGAAGGATTTCTTTATATATTCTGGATATTAAACCCTTATTGGATATGGGGTTTCCAAATATTTTCTCCCACTGAGTTGGATGCCTTTTTATTTTCATGATAAAATCTTTCATGCAGAAAACTTATTAATTATGATGAGGTCCTGTTTATCTATTTTTTCTTTTGTTGCTTGTGCACTAGGTCTAAAGTCTAAGAAATCATTGTTAACACAAGATCCTGCAGATTTTTCCCTACATTTTCTTCTAGGAGTTTTATAGTCCTAGTTCATGTATTTAAATCTTTGGCCCATATTGAGCTAATTTTTGTACATGGTGTGAGATAGGGGTCCTCCTTCATTATTTTGCATATGGTTATCCAGTTCTCCCAGTCCCATTTGTTGAAGAGATTATTCTTTCCCAGTTGAGTAGACTTGGTAACCTTGTAAAAAATCAATTGACCATAGATGCAATTTTCTATTTCTGAGCTCTCAATTTGATTCCATTGGTCTATACACCCACCCTTGTTCCAGTATCTTGCTGTTTTGAACATTGTAGCTTTCTAGTGAGCTTTAAAATCAGGAGGTGTGAGTCCTCCAACTGTGTTCTTTTTCAAGATGCTTTTGGCTGCTCAGGGTCTTTTACTCTTCCAAATAACTTTGCTAATTGACTTTCCATATATGCAAAGTAGGCTGTTGGAATTTTGATTTGAATTGCATTGAATCTGTGAATCATTTTGGGTAGACTTGACATATTAGCAATATTTAGTCTTCCAATCCATGAGCTTGGAATGTTCTTCCATGTATTTAGATCTTCTTTGATTTCTTTTAGTGATATTTGGCATTTTCCATGTATAAGTTCGTTATATACTTGGTTAGATTTGTTCCTAGGTATTTGATTCTTTGAGTTGCTACTGTACATGGATTTTTTCTTGATTTCCTCCTCAGATTGCCCATTACTAGTATATAGAAACAGTATTGATTTGGGGGTTCATCTTGTACCCTGCCACTTTGCAGAATTTGTTTGTTGGCTCTATCGGCTTTGTAGATTTGGGGGGACTTTCTGTATATGGGGTCATGTCTTCTACAAATAGTGAAAGTTTTACTTCTTCCTTTCCAATTATTTTTCTTGTGTAACTGCTCTGGCTAAAACTTCTAGTACAATTATGAATAACAGTGATGACAGTAAGCATCCTTGTCTTGTTTCTGATCTTAGAGGGAAAGCTTCAGTCTTTCCCCATTGAGTATGATGTTAGCTGTGGAGTTTTCATCTATGCCCTTCATCAGGTTGAGAAATTTTCCTTCAATTCTTATTTCTTTTCCTGCTTTTGTTGAGAAGGGATGCTGAATTTTGTCAAATGCCTTTTCTGCATCAATAGAAATGATAATGTGGTATTTTCCCCTCATTTTATTAAGGTGGTACATTACATTAGTTGATTTTCTTATGTTGAATCACCCTTGCATATTTGGAATGAAACCCGCTTGATCATGGTGTATATCATTCTTTTAATGTGCTGTTGGATTTGGTTTGCAAATATTTTATTGAGGATTTTTGAGAAATTGGTCTGTAATTTTCTTTTCTTGTAGTATCTTTATCTGGCTTTGATATTAGGTAATGATAGCCTCATAGCCTGGAGTTAAATAGTATTCCTTTCTCCTCATTTTTTTGGAAGAATTTGAGTGGGATTGGTATTGATTCTTCTTGTGAAGAAGTGATTCACCTGTGAAGCCATCTGGTGCTGGGTTTCTCTTTGTTGGGAGGTCTTTGATGACTGATTCAATCTCTTTAATTACAATTGTTCTGTTGAGACAGTGTAGGCTGTTTGTGCATTTCTAGGAATTTGTCCATTTCATCTAGGTTATCCAGTTTGTTGACATACAATTGTTCATAGTATCTTCTTATAGTCCTTTTTATTTCTGCGGTATCATTAGCGATGACCCCCCCCCATTAATTTCTGATTTGATTAATTTCTATCTTCTCCCTTTTTTTCTTTGTCAGTCTAGCTAAGGACCTGTCAATCTTATTGATCTTTACAAAGAACCAATTTTCAGTTTTGTCAATACTCTTTTTTTTTTCATTCTCTAGTTCATTTATTTCTGCTCTAATCTTTGTTATTTCTTTCCTTCTGCTTTCTTTGAATTTAGTTTGCTGGGTTTTTTTTTTGTAGTTCCTCCAGGTGTACAGTTGGGTCTTTGATTTTAGCTCTTTCTCCTTTTTTAATATAAGCATTTAGGGCTACAAATTTCCCTCTGAGCACTGCCTTCTCTGCTTCCCATAAGATTTGATGTGTTCTGTTTTATATTTCATTTGTCTCAAGATATCTATATATTTTCCTTATAATTTCATCTTTGACCCACTTATTCTTTAAGAATTTTTCATCTAACTCCATGTATTTATAGATTTTACAGTTCTCCACCTGTTATTGATTTCCAGCTTCAATCTTTTAAGGTCAGAGAAGATGCCTTGGATAATTTTACTCTTTTAAACTTTACCAAGACTCATTTTGTGAGCCAACATGTAGTTTATCTTGGAGAATGATTCATGTGTATTTCTGAAAAATATATATCCTGCTGTTTGGGGATGCAGTGTTCTATATATGTCTATTAGGTCTAGTTCAATGATCATATTATTTAAGTTCTCTTTTCTCATTGATCTTCAGTCTATATGTTCTATCTATTGACAAAAGGGTGTAAATAAGTCCAACTACTATTTTAGAGACATTTATTTCTCCCTTCAGTTTTGCCTCATGTATTTTGGGGCAACACGATTAGGTGCATAAATATTTATGATTGTTATCTCATCTTGGTGGATTGCCCCTTTTATTAATATATAGTGTCTTTATTTCTCTCTTATAATAGCTTTTGACTTAAAATCTATTTTTCCCAATGTACCTCTTTTTTTAGTTATTGTTTGCATGGAATATCTTTTTCCAACCTTTCACTTTCAGCCTAATTGTAACCTTGGGTCTAAGGTGAGTCTCTTGTAGACAGCATATAGATGGCACATATTTTTTATTCATTCTACAATCTGTGCTTTTAAACTGTGGAATTTAATCCATTAACATTCAGTGTTATGACCGTGAAGGCAGTACTTACTTCAGCTATTTTGTTCCTTGGTTTCTATATGTCCTATCTTGTTTTGTCCTGTCTTCTAGTTCACTAATGTTTTCATCTGCCTGTTCAAATATGCTGCTATTTCTAGTGTATTTTTAATCTCCATTGTTGTGCCTTTTGTCTCCATAATTTCTGTTATGATTACTTTCACCCATTGTCTTCTTAATATTCATTATCACTTTATCCATAGTTTCCTTCATTTCCTTTAATTGACTTGGGAGATTTGTTTGAAATTCTTTGATTAATTGTTCCAAATTCTGTGTCTCCTATGAAGTTTTAATTTAATCCCTTGACTGAACCATATCTTCCTGTTTCTGAATATGACTTGTAAGTTTATGCTGATGTCTGGTCAACTGATTATTTTCCTATGTTAACCTTGAAGATCAGTTTCTCCCTCTTGTCGAGGGTTTTACTGTTGATTGGCTTTGTGTTAAGGCCCTTCTTTGACACTTGGCCTAACTAATTCTGGACCTTCAGAGTAGCCTGTGTTTGGCTTTTCAGATTTTCTCAGATCTTCTATACCTTGAAAATTGTGTACATTTTTCAAGATCCACTTTTTGTAAAATTGTTTCATCTCTAGGGAAAAGCTTCCTTCCCTCTGGTTCTTTTTAAAGGATTCTTGATCTGTTCTGTTTGTGCTTATGCATACTTTTCCCCAATCTCCTATGGTTTGTTTACATATCTTCCCATCACTCAGTGCCCCTCTTTTCTTGCTTTTCTATTCTAGGAATCATACTTCTTCAGCAGTTAAGTTCCCTTTTAATTCCTGAGGCTTTTCTGCCTCTAGTTTCTTCCCCATTAGGGTTCCACCCCAGGGGCCCAGATGGTGTCAAGAAAGTGAATCAATCTAGAAAGGTCTATTTTGCTTTTAGGTAGCCCAGCAAAGAGACTGGTTGCCTCAGTTATTCTTCACACTGCTTTCATTTGGCATTATCTCATGCTGCTTTTGCCTGGTGGGAAAATTCTGGGAGAAGGGTACATGCCAGAGCAGAGTTTCCCAAGCCAGTCTTTCCCAGCCAGAATAAGGCCAGGGACCCACAAAGGGGCAGCAGCCCTCTACAAACTTCCCTGGAGAGTTGATGAGGCAGGGGCCGGGAAGATCACCAGAAGCTTTTTCCTCAGCTCCCCAAATCTGTACTTTCTTGATATGCCCAGCAAATGCAGCCCTTCAGCTGTCCTCTGCAGCTCTGAGGAAGTGCAGCTTCTTTAATCTCCTCTGCCACTTTTGTGTCCAGGGAAGATGGACCAATGGCCTCCCTCAGAGCTGGGGCTTCAGAGATCTGAAGTAGGCAATCAAAAGCTATGATCTGCATTGGGACATGCCACCTCCACCCCTTGGATCTGGGGGAAGTGGATTTTTATCCCCTTAGCCCCTCACCCCTTTCCAGTACCAGCAAGCTATAGCAACTGCTGCCTGCCATGAGGTGTGTGTGTGGGGGGGCCTAGGCAATGGTAACTCCCATGCAGAGAGAACAATTTACTGTATTTGCCATAATTTACCAGTCTCTTCTTCCCGTTCTTCTCTGGAGGCTGCACAGTGTTCCCCTGGACTCCAGAGTTTTGAAACAGTTGATTTAAACAGTTCCTGCCTGTTTCATGGTTGTTCTGGTGGGGGGGACTGAATCCTGGAGCTTCTTACTTTGCCATCTTTTCACAATCCCTTAAACTGTGAATGTGTATGGTTCTATTTTTCAAAAAAACTTATCAATGCTGGAAGTATTTTTGGTTAGAAGACACTGGAATAAGATGTAATTATTATAAGATGCATTGAACATTTATATTATGTGTTGTATGTTTTGCTTAGTGTGTTACCTAAATACATCATTGCCACTGCAGCCCAGTGAGATTGGTGCTATTATTGTCCCCACGTTTTCATGGGTGGAAACTGAGGCTCGCAGAGCATGAGCGTTTAGGGGTTGATGCATTTAATAATTAGCTAGGTTACCAAATGGAGGCATGCATGGATGGGCTGACGTTTATTGAGCAATCTTGTGCCTAAATGTGTGCTAAGCACTTTCACTTATATCTTTCCTTTTATTTTCATAATGCCAAGCAAAAAATATGACAGGATCTTCTAGCAGGGAAAAATGAACAGAATAAAAGTCTCCTCTCTTTGGCTCTCTGGCTTCCTGACTCTCTTTCCTGCTTCCTTTCTGATTATTCTCTCCAGTGAAGCGAGGGCAGCCTCACTAGGACCCAGAACAAATACTGCCAAGAAAAATGTCTTCCCACAACCACCCTCTAGCTCTTCAGTCCCCAGATCAGGAAGATGAACACATCTGAGGCAACCCAGTCTCCCTGTGGAGACTAAAGAAACTATGCTTGGCCTCACCCCAGACATTCTAATTTAATTCATTTGTGTTGGGGCCCAGATGTCAGTATTTTAAAACTCTCCCAGGAGTTCTACACCCCATGTTGCTGCCAGATTCAAGGCCACAAGGTGGGTGTCCTGGGAGCCTCTCAGTGTGAGCTTCTGCAAGTTAACAAGAGAACTGTATTCTAGAGCTTCTCCCAACTTCCTACAAGCATTCTGCAGTGAGCTAATAGCACCAGAGCCTACTGTCTGGTGAACTCTTCTGAGTGTTCATGGGCTGTTTGACCCTGAAAGGTGAGAAGAGTGTACTCTTATAAGTGCTCAGGTTTTAGAGAGCTTTGAGCATTTGCTTTAGCGCTGGTGCAGGAGAAGGCTAGAGGGCAAATTAAGTGCCATAACTTAAGGAAAATCTGAATGTCTCAGGATTTTCACCACTTGTACTCATAGCTACAAAGTCCCTTAGCATCAGGCCTCAGATGACAACGTCTCTGAGCCCTCATGAACTTGGCTAAAACCAGCACTTCTTCAGGACGCCCTGGGGTTGTAAAATGCTGGTAGGTGTCCGCACAGTCCCTGGTCGGTCCTAGTCACCACGGTAAGCTGCTCTGGGTATCTGCAGCCTCACAGACTGTCCACAGAGCTGTCAGTTGGACTGGAACTTTTCTAAAAATATATTTTATTGATAAATCTTCACAAACATACATGATGTACAATCAAAGGCTCCCACCATCATCTCATAGTTGTGCATGCATCACCATGATCATTTTTTTAGAACATTTGCATTACTCCTAAAAAAAGAAATAAAAAGAAAAAAGAAAAAGCTCATACATCCCATGCCCCTTACCCCTCCCTCTCATCGACCACTAGTATTTCCATCTACCAAATTTATTTTACCCTTTGACCCCTCTATTACTTGTTTATTTTTTATCGATTTTTTTTTTTACTCTTCTGTCCATACCCTGGATAAAAGGAGCAACAGACTTTACAAGGTTTTTACAATCCTACAGTCACATTGTAAAAGTTATATCTTTATACAGTCATCTTCAAGATTCAAGGCTGCTGGAACACAGCTCAACAGTTTCAGATACTTTCCTCCAGCCACACCAATATACCATAAACCAAAAAGAGATATCTATATAATATGTAAGAATAACCTCCAGGATAACCTCTCGACTTTGTTTGAAATCTTTCAGCCACTGAAACTTTATTTTGTCTCATTTCTCTCTCTCCCCTTTCGGCCAAGAAGGTTTTTTCAATCCCTTGATGCTGATCCCAGCTCATCCCAGGATTTCTGTCCCATGTTGCCGGGGAGATTTACACCTCTGGGAGTCCTGCTCCCTACCTATGGCAGTGAGTTGGCTTAGAGAGAGAGAAAGGCCACAACTGAGCAACAAGAGAGGTTCTCTGGGGGTGACTCTTAGGCTGGACTGGAACTTGAACAGGACTGTCATGAACCTTCCTGACTGCAGAGGTGCAGATACCTATTGCACCCTGAGGCCTGGGAAACTGGTGGAGCTTGCCCACCACTCCCCCAGGCCAGATTCTACAAGTTAGAAAAACGCTGCGTGCTATGTCTTCCATTTAGTTGAAGTGTGTGAAGGCAAAGTTAATTGGGCCACAAAGCTCTTGCATTTAATAACTCAGGTTTCAGTTCATACCTACAGGTTCCATCCCAGGGCTTGGATTTGGGAGACTTCAGTGGCTATGCGATTCCCAGAACACTACTCTCCAATAAATTACATCAAAGTGCCAGAATCCTTCCTTCTGGTGGATTTGCTCCTGGGTGCTCCCTGCTGTCCCACTATGATTTGGTTTCTATAGATCTGCATAATACATCAGAATGCCAACCAAAGGTAAATGATTAGACGCAAATGGAGGGAGAGGGTATCTGCACAGATAAAGAATCTGCGCCCCAACCTCCTTACCCAGATATTCCTTAAAGAAAAGGGCAGGAGATGACTGGAAAGTGGTGCCTTTAAGGCAGTGGACAGAGCTGTGGGCTTGAAGTCAGAAGACCTGTCTTCTCTTTCCAACTCTGTCACTCCCCAACTATGTGGCCAAAGACAAGCCATCCACTTCTCAGAGCTTCAGTTTTCTCATATGTAAAATAGAGATAATAGAGGTGTAGAAAGGAACACATAATATTTGTAGAAATATTTTGCATCCTGTAAAGTACTAAAATATCCAAAGTGATAGCTGGTTCTATTTCTTCAGTAAAGGGTATATGTAACTCTCAGGGCCTTCTATGGCTGCAAGAAATCAGACTAAGTTATTTAGAGCACTCACTTTAGCTCTAAATTTGTATATCCAAATAACCCCAGCAATGCTAGAGAAGGTGAACGGACTTCCTGAGATCATCTGGGAAGGAACAGCTGTTCTTCTAATTGTCTAAAACTTAACAAGAGACAGTTATAAAAGTAACCACAATCCTCAGGATCCATAAAATCAACATTTACCCCCAATACTATTTTTACATAGTCTGTGGAGCTTTACAAAGCCTGGATGCCTGGATCTTACCCCAAGAGAGTCTGACTTAACTGGTGTAGGCTGAGGTCAGGTGCAGCCCTGTTGAGAAGCTCAGCTCTGGTCTACCCTCCTTCTGGCACAGAGCAGTTCTTCAGAGTGCAGGTCTAATCATCATGCTCCTTGCTTAACCATCTCCAACGCTCTGCAATGGGTATGCATTACCTTTTCTTTCTGCATGGGCAGGCACAGGGAATTGAACCTGGGTCTCCAGCATAGCAAGCAAGAACTCTGCCTGCTGGGAGAATTGAACCTGGGTCTCCCGCATAGCAAGCAAGAACTCTGCATGCTGGGGGAATTGAACCTGGGTCTCCTGCACAGCAAGCAAGAACTCTTCCTGCTGAGCCATCATGGCCTGCCCTTTAATGGGTATATATTACTTTAAAACATTTTCTTTTATGAACACTCTATACCAATCAAGCAAAAATATTAATTTGTGCGCCCAAGGATGAGAACCAGTAAATTAGAAGGCATAGGACAAAGGCAGAGGGACTAATTTGGAGATAGTTGCAATGGTCCTTGTAAGTGATAATGGGGGACCAGATGGCAGTGGAAGGAAGATGAGAGGAGAGGAGACCCTAAAGCCAGTAAGTGGTAAAATGGGTGGAACTTGGTAACTGATGAGAAAAGCATTCTGAGGAAGACAGAGAAGTCCTTTGTACTGAATCCCTTTATTGGATTCTCTTTGAATTCAGAATCATTTTCTTACAGATTATGAAATTCTTTTAACATTCTAGATATGGGTTTTGTCCTTTATCCTCAAGAAGTCTGGCTACGGATATAAGAATCACGAGAGTTTGTTTTTTACATCCAAGAGTATGAGGTGAGAGAAAAAAAATCTTTTAATTATACTTTTAAAAACAACTATTAAGTTAATTTACTGTGAAACTTTTGGGTAAACTCAATCATAGGAAGTATGTCAATTGTTATTCAACCATGGTAAAATAGTTTATTTACTGGAAGTATAGATACTTCAATTTCACAGACTTCTATCTAGCCTCCCTTTCCCTCTTAGCGATTTTGAAAGATGTGCATGGTAAATTCATTTGCATGTAATGGTGAAAATATGATAATATTTACTCCTCACTAAATGAAAAGTTGTTTCTACTACGAAAAGATGCCTATCAAGTGATTTTGCTTACATACACATGCACACATATTCACACACACGACTGTTTAACAGAAAGGAAACTATAGAGGATTTCTTTGTAAATGAACAAACAAAAGTAATATGCATTTCCATATGTTCTGTGGCACAGAGCACAGGGCCTTGCACTAAATAGGAATGCAGTAAATATTTGCTGTGTGAATGAACGGAAATCTAATAGGGCCTTTCAGACTGCTGAAGTAAGATGGAGATACCCCCCAAAAAAGAACATCCTCTCTTATCCCTTTGTCTTTTGCCATACCCATCTCCACCTCCATCATGAGTATTTGCAACTGTAGTTGCTTGGGGGAATCTCTTTTATACCCGGAGGAGGAAGGGAGTAGGTTTTGCTGAGACATAGACTTAGGAAGAAGAAAGAGGACTGTGGTAGGTGGAATGGTGTCTGTTCCTCACATGGATTCCAAAATAAATTTGGATCTCTGGAGAGATGGAGTAGAGACAGAAGGTTCAATGAATAGCTTCCAGCCCTCAACATCTGATGGAGTATGGCATAGGGTTGGGGAGGAGACCCTTCTCTCTATACTTCAGTATGGAACCCAGCACCACTCTGCTGCCCTGGAGACTGAGGACTTTCAAACATCTAGATGGCCTGCTCACCTGATTTCTCACGATGAACAGTGTTAGTGTGGAAGCTGTGCTAAGGGCCTTACAGGCAGTGGACAGGGACAAGAGGGAGCTGAAGCAAAGCAGGGAGGGCAGGTCTACAAATGGCTACGTAGTGCCTGTGATGACAAACCAGCTAAGGGTTTCATAGCACTCTCTCTTTGAGGAGTTATAGCAAAATACTGTGGATGCTTTGAGGAAAGCTAATTTCTAGAATGTAAGTTAATAAAGAATCAAGGATTCAAAATTGGCTTATAAACCCATATTGTACAGCGGGTGATGGTGGTGCAGTGGCAGAGTTCTCGCCTGCCATGCTAGAGACCTGGGTTCAATTCCTGGTGTCTGCCCATGCAAAACAAAATCAAAAAACAAAACCATGTTGTAAATTTAACTTTGTGGTCCCAGAATGAGATTTTTGGGCTAAGGATGGATATGGCATCTGGGTTACATGGAGAGTGGCAAGAAGTGACATCGTCACATGGGAGAAAGAGATAAAAAATTAAAAATAAAATTGATTAATATATGAACATAATAAGAACGTAATTTCAAAAGAACCCTGAAAGTGTACGAGTTGGGGACTCTACTGTCCCCCAAAACCCCTCACGGCATAGTATTAGCAGTGTAAGGCTGATGCCAGGAATGTTGATGTGGAATCATAGATATGGATGTTGAATCTTCATGTAGAGGGAACAATCAAGAGAAAGGAAATTATCAGAGAATCCCAGGATTTTAGAGCTTTTATGAACTCTGGAGGTCAGTCATTTGATCCAACTTCCTTCAAATGTATAAACTTCTTTACCCATTTTTCCCTCCCAGGAGCCACCTGTGACTTTCTCGCTCTAATCCCTTTATCTTAGTCCCATTTTGTCTGAATACTTTTATGGAGAAGGAAGGGGGAAGTAGGATGAAGGACCAGGAAGGAATGGTTGATCTTTTGGGCTATGTTGAGTCTTGAAATAGAGACACAGTACATTTTGGAAGGGAAATGTTTGGCATAGATTCTATACTTGGGCGCAGAAGAGCTGGTCGCAGAATGAAGACTCTACCAGGAATTGAGAAACAGCTGCCTAGAATGGGCAATAACTCATTTTTGTGCAAGTTGACATTTGCCATTATTTGGTATACAATGTCCTCTTTCAGTTAAACTCAACCAGTTACTACATCATATGAAAAACAAGAAACCAAGCCAAAACGGGATTTTTAAATATTTCCCTTTAGGAGATCCTTTAGATAGAATTGAAATATGTTTGCCCAATATATAGCATGCATGTGGACCTCAGTGTGTTATATACCTAATAGTTCATTTGTCTTGATCTTTATAATAATGAGATAAATGGCTTCTGTTTGATGTAAGATAGTGATGTATAAATTATATGATTTTAAATATTGTTGTGTTAGCAAAAGAGAAGGTCTTTCAAGGATTTGACTCAGTAACACATCATTTCTTTCCTTAGATGCAATTCCAGTAATGCTTAAATATTTAACATGTTTTTAAGGCTGAGCAAATAGATTTGGCCTCAATTATAACTATTAGTTCAAAACCAAAATATATTACCCTTCGTATGTGTGTATGTTTGGTAAGATTTCTTTTGAATGAGCTGATAGGTATTCACAAGTTTTAACACTCCACACTGTGCCATTCTGAAAACAACCAAGAAAGTAGAAAAGGATATAGGTCATAGTTCCTAATACAAACACAAAATGATAAAACGTTCAAGCATTTTTCCAATTGTTCACATCCAAATCACATGCAAATATTCTGAGCAGATAAACAAGTAATAATTAACAGAAACAGACACTAATGACTAAGGGCCACTTTTAGTGGGCAGAACTTTTTCTGTTGGCCACATTTAAAATATCAGGGTATTTCACATACAAATCCAAATTCATGACTTTCCTTAAAAATAAAAAATAAAAAAAGCTACAAGCCTGGCAACATTTGGTCTACATTTCCACATAGAAACCAACAATCAAAGAAACCTGGTGGCAACCACCAGTTTTGATCAGCAGGCCTGTGTTCTCCAGCTTACCACGGCCACACCTAGCCCACTTCACTCTTGTACATCACCTACCTGGACTTCTGTTGGATCTGAGTTTGGAGCCCTTGAATTGCACACATCTCCAACAACTAACATTGTGGTTGCTTGCTGTGCTGGTTTGAAAGTATTATGTACCCCAGAAAAGACATGTTTTAATCCTGATCCAATCTTGTGTAGGCAGGTGTTTCTTTTAATCTTAATTCAATATCATAGGGTAGAATCTTTTGATTGGATTGTCTCCATGGAGATGTGACACACCCAGTTTTGGGATGAAGATGTGACTCCACCCATTCAAGGTGGGTCTTGATGACTTACTGGAGTCCTTTAAAAGAGGATACATTTTGGAGGAAGCTCAGAGAGAGGTGACACAGATGCCAACACTCGGAAAACTGAGACATGGATGTTTGGAGATGCTTGGAGCCCAGTAGACACTGCCATTTGGTTTTCCATGAGATATTAAGCAAACTAGAATCTGGAAAGAGCTAAGGAAAGCTAAGAGGTGAAAGTCAGCCCCAGAAAAGCTAAGTGAGGAACCCCCACAGGAACAGAGGCTGAAAGCAACAGAGCCCAGGAGGAGCAAGGGACCAGTAGATGCCAGGCACATTCCTTCCCAGCTGACACAGGGGTTCCAAACCCATCAGCCTTTCTTGAATAAGGTATCTTTCCCTGGACGCCTTAGTTTGGACATTTTCATTGGCTTAGAATTATAAACCTGTAATTTATTAAATTCTCCTTTTCAAAGCTGTTCCATTACATTCTGGCAGCTAACAAACTAATATACACTTGCCCCTGAACTTCAATCCTTTATCTCTTGACCCTACCAACTCCCTAATCAGTATAATTCCCAAAGAGAGTTATTTGGCTCTTCTTCCCCATTTTTTGTCCTTGTTTCCTGGTAAATTATTCTTTTTTTTTTTTTTTTTTTTACATGGGCAGGCACTGGGAATTGAACCCGGGTCCTCTGGCATGGCAGGCAAGCATTCTTGCCTGCTGAGCCACCGTGGCCTGCCCTCCTGGTAAATTATTCTTATGTGAGCCTTCCTTTCTGCCTCTTTCCCCTCACATCCCACAGAATTTCCTTCTCAGAAGTTGAAGAATGCCTTTTTAATGCCAAAGAGTGAAGCAAGACTTTCTTGGAATGAGCTATGATCACATTTCTTTTGGATAGATTATATCTAAATAGATACCTGAACTCGGTTCACATTTCACATCAGATCTACAATGAAATCCATACAATAACCTATTGCTAAAATTTAGAGAATAATTTAAAGCCACTCTGACTCTGAACAGACTGGGTGGCTTAAAATATATTTCTTCCTCAGAAAACAAGAGATTGAATCTTTGAATATAAAAACAGTTGATATGGCTTGTTTCATGGAAGGAACATTTGCTGAATGATTTTGCATTATGGCTCAGGCTGTGCCCTAAAATAATCTGAGCAGTTTCCTCATTATGCAGTGATGGTACAGTATTCAAACAGAAGTAGCCACAGAAGCTCAAACCTCAGATAGTAAGAAAATGTGATTCACGATGAAAAATATTCATGGGAGTCTCCCAATTTAGATAAGGCAGTCTTCCTCAAATCCTGTTCCTCCCCATGAAATTACTCTCAGGAAAAAAGAGAAGGAGGTCCTAGTACCTTAATCTGTGAGCTGACTTTGCTCACGCAAGTGTTTCCATAGCTTTCCCTCTCACCGTGCATGTAGAGAAGGAGTGCTGGTTTGAAACCCTTCTGGACCCCAGAAAACCCAAGTTTTTTTTTTTTTTTTTTTTTTTTAAAGACAGAGAGAAGGAAGGAAGGATGGAAGGAAGGGAAGGAAAGACAGAGAGAAGGAAGGAAGGATGGAAGGAAGAAAGGGAAACATCTTTAAACATTTTCTTGTTTTATTGTATTTTGTTTGTTTGTTTGTTTTTTTACATGGGCTGGGGCCGGGAATCGAACCGAGGTCCTCCGGCATGGCAGGCAAGCACTCTGCCCGCTGAGCCACCGCGGCCCGCCGGAAAACCCAAGTTTTAATCGTGATCCAGTCGTGTGGAGACAGACCTATCGTTTAGGGTGGAAAACTTTGATTGGATGGTTTCCATGGAGATGCGACACATGCAGTTGTGGGTGTGGCCTTTTGATTAGATGGAGATGTGACTCTGACAATTCAAGGTGGCTTCCGATTAGTTTACTGGAGTCCCTTAAAAGGGGAAACATTTTGGAGAAACCTCATATGTAGACATTTGGAGAAGAGTTGCTTCAAAGCTGACAGAGACACCATGTTTGGAGATGCTTGGAGTGACAACAGAGAGCAGATACCTAAACACGGGCAGAGCCCAGCAGACATTGCCATGTGCCTCCCCATGAGATGCTAAGCAAGCCAGAGGTGTGTCCCGGAGGAGCTAAGTAGGGCCCACAGATGCTTAGAGAGGAAACCACTGGCAACAGAAGCTGGAAGCAATGGAACCAGGAACTAGGACCAGCAGACGCCAGCCATGAGCCTTCCCACATGACAGACATTGGCCTTTCTTGAGCCAAGGTATTTTTACCTGGATGCCTTAGTCTGGACACTTTCCTGGCCTTAGAACTGTAAACTTGTAACAAAATATATTCCCTTTACAAAAGCTCTTCCATTTCTGTTATATTACATTCCAGCAGCTTTAGCAAACTAATACAGATGGCTTCTCAAATGTCCATACATCTATACACTCCGAGAATTATGAATGCTGGGGCTACCAGCTATCTAGCATGGGCAAGGGAACCGACCCACTTTGGGGGCTGAACCTTTGAGTAGGTTGAATACTTCTCTCTTCCATGGAGGGGAAAGCAGTGCTCACAAATTATACACTCCCAAATCATGATCAGAAAGATTCCAACCATTAATAAATGCTTCATCTTGTTCATTTGAAGATGAAAAATCTGCTGTGGTGCTCATAAAGGTCTGTCTGTACCAGCCATTACTTTTAAACAGGTTCCAGATGAGGATTACCATGATACTGAAACAAATTGATTTTTTAAATATCTTTGATATTTTCAAAAACACAAAAAGGTACACAGAGAGTAGTTAATAAAGTTTTAATATGAAACAGGGACAAGACTCTTAAGAAGGTGATTGGTCTTTGATTCCTTTTTTGCTTCTTACTATGTGCCAGGAAAATTTTTAGGAATAATTTTTCTATTTTCTACTTAAGCTTTTCTTGCATCAAAAATATTTTGGTGAGGGTGATGGTTTATTCCTTAATTCCAAGACGAAAAGGTGTATTCGGGATTACGGAATAATAAAAATATGATAATGAAGATGAGAAATCAGGAATTATCTGTTTACTGATAATGAATATCTAAGAGAGAAGATGCATTGGCTTCACATTTTTCCTCAGCTCTGTGACTGGATAGCAAGACCGGAAATTAGAATTCTAAGACATCTTGGAACACTTCAAAATTAGACCCCTTGACAGAGCAAAAGACAGACTAAAATTCAGAGCTGGCTGAAAACCTGAAATCCCTTGAGGGAGACAATTTAATATAATTTAATCTAATTACCCTAGGACTTTAAATTCTATTTTCTGGGAGAGCAGGAGGTCCTGTGGGTTTATCAGCAAGGGATTTTTGGTATTTTAAGACGTGGCACTTTGTGATTGGTCTGATAACCACTTCCCAACCTCTAACCCTATGAGAGCTTCTTATCTTTACACCCCGAGGCAAAATGTTACTTTCTTATGACTTCCCCCTACCCCAGTGGGAAGTGGTCTTCTTTGAGCTCTTCACCTCGCATCGATTTCTCTTTTCACCCCTATGCTCATTTGTGCCCTGGGGTAGGGTGGGGTGTCCACTGTCACTGCGGTGACAGAGTCCTGCTCCTGCTAAAATGCCCTCTTCTGAGAAGAAGCAGATCAGTTCTTCCAACACTCAGAATGCAGACCACCAGGTCTGGTCAAAGTATGATTCCACAGGGTCATTCCAGAATTTACATAGGCAAAAAAACTAAGAAAGAAGATGCCCATGGTTGGAAAGTTTGAGATGACATGATTTAAGGAGAAAAAGTCACCAAAACTTGGGGCTTAGAGTGCAGTGCTTAAGACCTTGCAAATTCAGAGCTAAGATCCATTCATACCGTTAGCTTCAGGAAGGCCATAATTTCGTTATTTTTCCTTTCTGCCTGTTTTTCTCTTATTACCAACGGAAGAAACCTTAAAAACCACTCAAATTGGCTGTGTACTAGCTGAAGAGGAACTTGTTCTGAAGTGTGTCCATCCAGGGAAAGAGAGAGACTGAGCGAAAATAACAGTATGCACAGTGGAAGGGAAGGAATGCAGGTAGGCTAATCTTGTGCCACTCCAAGAAAAGAAAGAGGCTGGAGAAAACACCTTATGCAGTAGTGAGAAGAAAGAACCAGGTACCTGAGAGACCAATGTTCAAGCCCCAGCCCCACTTAATATCCTGACCAGATATCTCAACTTTTCTGAGCCTCAATTTATTACAAAATGGAGATTTTAAAAGTACTTAGTTTTCCGGGTGCTCTGGGAGAGCTTCCAGGGTGCCTCACTTAGAATTAAGAGGCAGCCCTGGAGCCTTACTTGCTCTGGAACAGATCACCTCGGAACCATGAGGGAAAGGAGAAACCAAGGACCCCGGTCTGCTCAAAGCTGAACAGGTGAACCAACCCCAGCATCCCCCACCTACACTGTTGCTTCCTTAATTAGGCCACTGTCCCCTGGTCTCTGTTACTTGTAGGTGAATTTCCTAATCAATGTGCCAACCTCTAAAAGCCCTTAGCTCACTCAGTTTTAAGTGAATCTTTTTTATTTCAGATGAGCTCTTTTAATCATGAGGTAAGTGTACCCTCTGGTACAATATATGGTGGGTTTTCCAGCACATTTAAACTCCTATTTTTCTATTTTTCCCTTGGTTTAAGACAGATGAATAGCATTCTCCAAGGTTTACTCATGGCAGGAAGCTGAAAGCCACACAGATAAAAGAGAAAGGTCATAGGTACTTGATCTTCAAAGCTCAGCCCAAGTGACACCATCCCCTTTATGAAGGCTTCCCTTGCTGCCCCACTCAAGCAGAGCTGACTGTTGCCTCCTTTATATCCCTAAGATATCATCTGCACATTTGTGTTCCAGCATTGTAATCATACTGTTTGCAATGATTTGTTTACATACTGTCTTTATGCAGATGTTAGGCACGGGCTGTATTTTATTCATGATTATACTTCCTGAGTCTAGCACAGTATCTGGTCCATAATAAATGTTCAGTGTTGAATGAATAAATGAATGAACAATCTAGAAAAGAAATAGGCAGGAAGGAGAGGCCAGATGCTGAGGTTTCTCCTCCATTCTTCCCCAGCACCTTTCTCCTCACTTCTCGCACCCAACCTCCCTGTCCTTTCTGTCTTCCTTTCCTTGCCAGAGTCCCTGTCCCGGATCTCAGGAAGCATTGCTTTGGTTTAGAGATTAGGAAACTCTTGTTCCCACCAGCTGGCTGATATGGAAGGAAGTGTTGAAATCAGATCATAAAATCTGCAGCCAGGGAAGCTACCTGACACAGGCCTGGCCAAGCAGATAGTCATGGAAGTGGGCGTATGAAGTTTATGAGGAAGTCCTTCAAAACAGGGACACAACTGCCTTACGTCTTTGCCTTTTGCTCTCTGTCCTTCCTACTTGCCTGGACCATGAATGCAATCTCTGGAGCTGCAGCAACAATCTTAGGACCTGGAGGAAAAGCCCTGGAGTACTACAGAAATCTCAGCCCTGATATTCTTGAACCATGCCTGGACTTTGTCATTATGTGAGAACAAAAAAAATCCTAATTTGTTTAAGTCATTGAAGCCTAGTCTTTTAATAATCTAGCCTTCTCTCTGCTCCTCAGATGTTCGACTTTGGATCATCTTGGGATCTCTCCACTTGATTTTCCCACTGTCTCTCTGATCATCATATGACTTATCCCTCTCACAGTCAGATCTCAATTAGAATGTCACCTTCTCAGAGGGGCCTTTCTTACCACCCTGTCTGAAAAGAACTACCCATACTGCATCATCCTTTAATATCACCTGATTTCATTTTTTCACTATATTTATCACTATCTGAAATGCACTCATGTGCTTGTTTATTCTCAATGGCCACCCACCATGAATTCAGGGACCTCCTCTATTTTGTTCAGAGCTGTTTTAAATCTATAGCACCTAGAATAGCATGTGGTACATGGTAGAATTTCCATGAATAGATTCTTAGAGGGAGCGATCACTTCCAGCATTTGGAAAGAATATATTTCTCCATTGAAAACACCATCACATATCTTGAATAGATTTATAATTTAGGACATTATGGGTTAAATATTTTTATTGCCTAACTACTATACATAACATTGTTTATATGGGATAAAGAGTTTCAAATTCAATTTCCCATAATTAGCTCATTGCCATCTTGACCGTAGATCTCGCAGTTACCTTCATATCTAGAAAACCATGGTTCCATGAACTCTTCAGCTGCCGCTCCACCTGTAATTCCTAAAAGCTATTCAGATTTTAACTACTTGATGAACTTTTTCCTTGACTTATTAAAAGAGGTTTAAAAACTTTTTACCCTTGAGGGACTAGGAAAAAAATATGGAACTATTAAGGTTTACCACCAGGGAAACCCATGATACTGTCTCAAACATGAGGGACCCCCAAGTCAAGTGATCTTGAGGCTCACTCTTAGGAAGCTTATTTCTGTAGCAGAAAAGCTAAGTCCATCTATAGTTATGCCTAAGTGTTACTTCAGAAAACCTCTTTTGTTTCTCAGATGTGGCCTCTCTCTTTCTCTAAGCCCAACTTTGCAAAAAAAAAATCATTACCCTTCTTTCTGCATGGGACATGACATCAGGGGTGAAAGTCTCCCTGGCAACGTGGGACATGGCTCAGAGGGATGAGCCTGGCCCTGGCACTGTGCAGTCAACCATGCCTTCTTGACCAAAAAGGAGAAAAGAAATGTACTAAAATAAGGTATCAGTGACTAAGAGAGTTCAAATGCCGTCGAGAGGCTATTCTGGAGGCTATTCTTATGCAAGCTTCAGCTAGATATTGCTAATGACCAAGGTTTGCCAAACCCCAATCAAAACCATTCCTGTTTACCCTAAAGAACACCTAGGGCTCTATTTGAGAGTCTGTGAAAGTTCCATGCACTAAGATTACTTTCCAGAAACCTACAGCCTTCAGATGGATCTTAGGCCAGGTAAATCCTGAAACCCAGAGGTGGCCAGCTTCTCCAAGAACATCAACTAGTTCCATCCCCCTATCCTATATTATCAACACAATTTTCCAACATGAAAAAGTTAGACTGAACCTAGCCCAAATACTCCTAAAGATCGGGAGAAGGATCAAAGGAGAAGGAGGAGTCATAACAGAGAAGACAGGATTTAACAAATGAGTACGGCTGCTGAATCATGATATTGATATTTCTGTTGGTCTCCAGTGTCTTAAAGCAGCTAAAAGGAAAAACTTAAAATTGTGAACCTGTAACCCATACCAAATACGGAAATATGTTCTGTAGCTGCTTGTTACAATGTACTTTGAAATTTATGCTTTTTAAAATATGTTATATTTCACAATAAAAAAATGTTTTTAAGAGACAAAAAAAAAAATTTAGTTCCACGCAAGGTCAGAGAGATCTTTTTTCTTTTTTTTTTTTTTTTTTAGAAATAAGCACATGAAGTATGATATCTTTGAGAATTTAATTTATTTATTTACTTATTTTACATGGGCAGGCACCGGGAACCGAACCCGGGTGGCCTGCCCCAGAGAGATCTTTTAAAAATTGATTTCTTGTGTGCCACTATTTGTTCTCTTTGCAGACCCTATTCCATTTCACATCCCGTCTTGTGAAAATTGCACTCTAGCCCTTTCAGAGGCACTTTGCCTGACTTCCGGCTCTTCCAAATAGAACTGGTTCCTGAATCTTATTATTTTTTCCATGGGTTCATTTAAAAACATCAAGATGCCTTCTGAATCTTCCTGGGACCCTTTTCCCTGTTTCTATTTTCAGTTTGAGATGCATTGTGGACCACAACAAAACTTCAAGTAAGACACCGACATTCAGGAGAGTGAATTTTTCCTTTTAGTAGCTTAAAAGTATGCCCTTACTTACAGAAACCATGGGCCTAGACTAACAGGATGGGGTCATCCTGTGACACCCACTCAAGGAGTAGAACAGTTTGAATAAGCGTGGTAAAAGATAAACCCAACAACACAGAGTGGGTACAGAGACCACTAATCGTCTCCCATTACCTATTCTCTCTCTTCTCCTTAGTAATTAAGGCCTGATTTTATTTAAGGTGGCAATGCCAAAAGAATACACTTCTCAGTCTCCCTTGTAATCAGATGCGACCACGCGATATAATTCTAGAGGGTATTTTGTTTGGGACTGCTGGATGAAAACTGATCCAATGGGGGAAGTGTGGCTCTTTGCCCTTCCATGTTTCCACCTCCTTCTGGTCTGGAACTTGGACCAGACGGATGGCTGGAGCTGCTGCAGTCATTTTGTATCATAAAGTGATATTGAGAGTGGGAGCTAGAAACTAAGGATGGGATACAGATGGATGATTTCATGGAACCACCAGACCAATTTTGAATTTGCCCGTTCTAGGGCTTATTTTCTGTGACAGAAGAAGCTCTGGTGTCTTTAAGCAACTTGGAGATTTTTTTTGTTAAACGTAGCCAAATATAACCTTTTTTGATACAAAGGCTCACTTGAGGAGATTTTAAAAGTATCCCAATGCCCAGGCTGAATCCCAGTCCAATTAAGTTAGAAAGTCCAGGGATGGAAGTCAAGCAGCTGTAGTTTTTACAGCTCCCCCGGGTGATTCATACATGCAGCCAAGGTTGAGAATCACTGCTTTTAGTCAATAGGCCATATTGCGTGCATGTTAGAATCTCTTGGGAACAGAGACACTGACTGTTAAAAATCCAGATTTCCAGGCCTTGTTTGCCAGAGCTTTTGATTCTGAAGGTACCCCAAGTGATTCTGATATTGGTGATCCAGGGATCATATTTGAGGAAATCCTGCTTTAGGTAATGGAGAATTTTTGGAAGTTTTGACCCAGAGAAATGACATGATCAGAGGACAGTTTTAGGAGAATTGGTCTAGATTTAGTGTTGGAGAGAGAGGTGAGTTCAAGGCAAGTAGTCCAATTGGGAGGCATGGCAATAGTTCATGGCCTGAGGGAAGACGATTATGAACTAACATGAGGGTTACTGAAATTGGGGTGGGGAAGGAAAAATACAAGACACTGCAAAAGACAAAGCACTACAAGGTTTGGCAACTGACGGGATATGTGGCAGCACAAATCAAGATTTTTATTCTTAGGGACTTAAGAATACTCTGGGGCTTGAGTTCTCCTGGGTTACAAAGTATTTCCTCCTTCTGCTTGAACCCGGTTAAATTGATACAGGTCATTAGTTTATTATGTATCTAGAGCTGCAATTGTTAAGTTGATTTTTGCTAACCTGACTGTATCTGGAGTTTCTTATTAGATCATAAACATTTATTTGCTAAATCAAGTCCTTCTATTTAAAGGCTTAGACACTTTATCCTATTAAGAGTCTATTTAACAAATAAGTTTAGTACGTGTTTATATATATGATATAAACAAGCAATTAAATGTTTTTTTGTGATTTTTAAAAAAGTCATGTCGTGTAGAGCAAAGGAAACAAACTGAGTGGCATCATGATTTCTGTTCTGGAACTTGCTTTATATAGCTATCTTCCTGGAATGAGACACAAACTCTCAAGGGCTAAAAGTTTAAAAATCATTTAAAAAGGTGATCTCGATGGTAAATGACTACCCAATTATTCAATAGAAAGCCTCCAAGCAGACAGCGTTATGGTGATAGTTCTATCAAATAACCCCAATTAGACATAATTATGTTGTAGATAATTCTAAAATAAACATTGCCCAATGATTCTTTGCAATGACTCCTGCACCTCAGAACCTGACCTCAGACATGCTCTTTCAGTCCTCTGTTATTTAGAACCCAACATAATGGTTTTAGAATTATAGAATATAGGATTAGAATTATAAACTAGAAAAAATAACAAAGGTAACAGAAAAGTTGTAAATTTAAGGTAATCATTAAGGTAATTTCTCTATTCTTCCAAGTCTGTGGAAAGACCCAGTTTCTTTTAAGAATAATTTAAAATATACCAAATAGACTAATGAACAAACAAGATGCACCTATGAAGCATACTTGGAGGGCAGAGATGAATGAAACATGGACTTGCTCTCATGTAATTAATAGTAAAGTTCATTTTGGATCTAATTTTCTCGTTATTGGAACATCTATTAAGGAGGCTCTAACAAAGTGAAAGTCATTAGTCGGTTCAAAAAACATAAGAAATCTGAACTTCAACAGGCAATGGGAGGGGTCTGTCTAGATTCCATATCACTTTAATTTAGTTGCTAATAGTAGCATTCTTCTTTTAACCTGGGGTGAGTCAGTGTCTTGCCAGGGTATGCTTACGGTCACCGCAGGACCACCACCTGCTCACTTCTCCCATCTGCACCAGACAAAGAGAAAACCCAAGTATGGATTGTCAGGTACTTCTATTCTCCTCAGGATTCTCTCCTTCAGTTTGATTTTTATTCCACCTTCAGACACCAACTACATTGGTGAGGGCAAAGTACTAAGTGTGCTGAGGGTTGGTGCCTTTGTGAACACATCCATTTCATACAGAAAGCATCCTAGTCCACGTCATGGCCTCCACCCCTAATATGAGCTACACTCTTGCAAATGACAGAACACTGGGCCCCAGGCGATCTTCCTGCCATAGCACAGGGAGCGAATGTCGATGGTCCCAGGCAGAAAGCCATTTCCTCGGGGCAAAACAACTCAACGTGTACATTCTACTGCAGGAGGGTCAAGGAAATTGTTCTCCCATCATTGTCTCTAATGGATAGGGTATTCTTTTGGTGTAAATATGTTGTGCCTTTCACTATCCGACGAGTGTGTGCTGCAAGCTTAAAAGGAAAATTCTCCATAATAGGAAGGAGAAATAAAGGACATAGTAGGTGGCATGGCATGTTGGCCAACCTCAGGCCTCATTACTAACAGAAGAGACTTGTTATTGCCCCCCCTAAGGTCCTTTCCACCTGTGGATCAAAAAAAAGTGAAACTGCCTCTGCAGTCACCAAGCCCTCTGCCTACTCTACCGTCTCACATGGCTGCTGCTGAAGCAGAAAGTGGTGAAGGCAGCATTACGGATGAAGATGGAGTTATCTATTCCACTCCCCCATCCTCATTCTCCCACCTCCCAACTTCCTAAAGAACAGACCAAGGAAGAGGGCAAGACGCCGGCTGGAAGTGGGGCTGGGAAAAGAGAGCAGAAAAAGTAAAAAGGGGATCGAGCAAAAACAGAATGAAACAAACAAACAAACAAACCCAGAAGCAAGAACAAGAGAAAAGGGGAAGAAGAAAAGGAAAGAAATACACAGGCCAGTCAGGTAAATCATTTCTGCAGGGAAAAACCCGAATCTGTAGTCGCGGATCTCAATTATATTCATTACACCGCTCCAGCAAAACATTAGGAAACTCGGATTCATCTTGTCAACGTAGAATGTTTACATAGCTACAAATTATTTCTGGAATTCGATCACCAAAATTCCTACACAGTGTTTTTTTTTTTTTTATCCAAGTTCTGCAAACCAGTTTGGGGGGATTCTACATGAATTAACTTAGAACACTGGAATGATGAAGGCAGAACACTGAGATGTCATTTAATTCAGCCTTTTCACTGAGGTGTACAGAGGCTTGAACAGGAATCCAATGACACCAGTCTCTACCAGAACTCGGCCAAAAGATTCTGAAAATGTTACATGATCATGAAGAACCTAGGTCGATTTATACAAAGAAAATGCTTCTAAACTGAACATTTGAACCCTCACATCTCCATATGATTTTCACGGTATTCAAGAAAAGGTTTTTGATAGCCATCTGGGAAACTTCAACCTAGAAAATACAGCAGAACATAATGTAAAAACCAAAGTAAACAAGGATTTAGTCCAGAAAAGATGTCTACTTGAAAAATACTTCATGAATTATAAAAATAACCTGAATGGACAACCTGAATTTTAGATCCATTCTTAACCACAGTAGCACTCATCTGCACTTAATAATAGCTATCACACCTGGCATTTACTGTATGCTAGACAGTCTTCTAAATGCTTGATGCATGTTAATTTCTTGAATCTTCGCAATATCAGATGATATAGGCCCCAGATTAGGAAACTGAGGCACAAAGGGAAAATATCTTTGCAAAAGTTCACTCTATTAATAAGCAGTGATACTGAGGTTTGCACACTGGTCGTCTGACCCCAAAGTCTATGTATTTAGCCATGTACTGTACTGCCCTCCACCACTTGTGAAGCCATTTATATATTAATACACACGTGGATACCTACTAAGTGGTAAATCCAGAATTTCATCCACCTCTGCTCTGACTTGAAGTCAATGCTCTTTGCCATCATACTGTACTGCCTCTCTCATTTTCTCCTATGAACCTCATTTTTAAGATCTGGAATAAACCTTGCTACATTTTCACTCTTTTCAGTGGCCGCTAACAGAAGGTAGCAGCAGTGCAAGGAAGATGCAATCCAACGCAGACGGCTGTGGTCTCCATAGCAGCAGCAGAGAAGTGGGAATCCTTACCAGCAGCCCACCAGCTCATACTCCAGGGTGTGGCTGGAGGACGCCGGTTCCTCTGGGTCGCCCTTACCCTGTGTACCTGCTCCTCTCTCTTTCTCAGGAGGTAGCGCGGTTAAGAGAAAAGGCATGGCCAGGCAACGAGAGACCAAGAGTCTTGTCTTAGCGCAAACTCGGACTGGCAGGGTAGCAGCCCCACGCTGGCCACTTGCTGCCCGCTCCACACATCTGCCTCCCCTAATCTCCATAGGTGGACACGACAACGAATTTACAGATGAGGGAATTAAGATTCAGAGAGTTAAGTAATTTTGCCAAGGTCATAAAAGCCTGTTATTTAAATCAAGTTCTCCTGAATTCTGACGTCTTTACTGCTACTCTGTCAGGCTGTCTCTACAGCCACCCAAATCCTCTGAACTTCAGACTCATGAAACGCAAAACAAGGAGATGGTGTTAAGTCTGTTCTCGCCGCGGCATGGAGCCGGAGGGATTCTCTTCCGCAGGGCCTCAGAAGTCACTTTAGGAAAGAACTCCAAGGACACGGGGCCCCAGACCTCCAGCCCACCCCTGGCACGCACAGGCGCACACGCACGCACAAATATGCACACGCATTGCGTGTCTCCAGCAGGAAAGACCACCGCCGCTGTAACCCGACATCGACATTTGGATTGGGTTCTCTCCTAATAAAAACTGCTTGGAATCGTGGACTTGTAACCCATAGCAAACTTTAAAATCTGTTCTATAATTACTTGTTAAAATGTACTTGGAAAATTTATTGCTTTTTTGCATCTATATCATATTTCACAATAAAAAAGTTAATAAAAAAGTAAAAAAATAAATAAAAAATAAAAAATGTTTGGGGATCACTCTGCCAAGTAATCTTTAAGATGCCTCTTAGCTTTAAACACCTATGGGAGGCTCAGGGTTGTAAATATGTAATAACTTGGCTAAATCAAGTTGGGCAGAAGAGACTTCGGATTTATCCGGCTGGTTCCATCCAGAAAGTATCCATTGTCTTTCTGCTGATCTATACACAATTGAGAAAATGCTACTGATTGTGTCTGTGAAGGTGGACTTCTTACCTGGGGCTAAGCTAGGCAAAAACACAGTCGAGTTTTTCTTCTCTTGTGGTTCCCATCCCTTGAGATTTTCAGCGGTCAGGGGTGAAAGAGATGCAGCATTACATGGCATCTTTAATTCTAACTCACTGATTTTTTCCTTCTTTTTACCATCTTTTTATCCTCTTTTACTCTGCCCACCTCCTACCTTGTCTCCTTCTGGTCCCCAAGCCGTCTGGTGGGTAGGGAAGTAGTAGACTGGGTTCTAAGAAGTTGTGATTTAATTTACTCCTTTGAGTTCTGCTTTTCCCCAAGCTGTACTGCTCAGAGCAAAGCACTGGTGTTTAAATACTAGTTAATGGGCAGGCATCTTGATAAGTTTTCCCCATCGCTATAGCTAACACCTCTTTCATTCAAAGCAATACATATAGAAAAGAATAAAGCAGTGAAAAACCAAGTGTTAATCACGGTGATGTTTATCATAATCTTAAGAAAGAAACCATTTACTGAGATATATTTTACATGCTAAAAAATTCACTCATTTTAAAGTGCAATTTAATGGTTTTTAATAAATATACAAAGTTATACAACCATCACCATGATCCACTTTTAGAACACTTCCATCACCTCCAAAAGATTCCTCAAGCTCTTTTTTAGCCACTCCCTTTTCCTATCCTCAGCCCCAGGAAACTAATTTATGCCCTGTCTCTCCATGTTTGCTTTTTCTGGATATTCTCATAAGTGAAATTACATGTTATGGGGTATTTTATAACAGGCTTATTTCACTTAGCATAATGTTCTTGAGGTTCATTTATGTTGTAGCATGTATCAGTACTTTGTTCCTTTTTACATAATACTTTTTGAATGGCTGCATTATATAGAAGAAAGAGAACGGACTTTAAAATCATGTAAACCTGAGGCTGAGTCATAGCTCTGCCACTTCTTAGCTGTGTGACTTTGGGCAAGTTCCTTAACCTCTCTGAGAGCCATTTGTAGAATAAGGATAATAATCCCTTCCCTGGAGGACTGTTCTATGAATTAGCTGGATTGTGCCAGCAAATTGAAGGTACTCAGGAAATTCTTTTTCCTTTCTACATTCCCCAAGAATCTTTGCTTTCCTAAAACTTACCTTGCTTCAAACTTTAAAGTGAGTCCTAGAGCCCCTCTATCAGCCATCAGTTCCACTTTGAAACGAAATCCCACATAGCAAGCAATATCAGAAATGGAATTCTGCCAAGGGGAATCACATCCTTCCTTAATGGAGCCCAGATGGTGGGGATCTAAAGGGATTTTCTTCAATTATATTGCTGTCATTTTTCATAAAGGAGGTTAAACTGTACTTGATTGTTATTTTAAGGAGGAAAATGTGCCAAATTCTACCCTAGAACATTTTATGGAGGTGGGCTAACCTCTGCAAGGCTCTAAGAACACTATTTTCCCACGAATTCCTGTAAAAGTTCTCCCATTATCATCAACCCACAGATAACATGAAACCAATTAACAAAGAACCACGAACCCTGGGTTAAATAAAATCAACCTCAGCTCCTCAAAACTTACTTTCTTAGACAGTGGTTTCAGCCCCTTTATTTCCCAAGCCTTCGGAAGAACCTGAATTTGAGCAAAACTAGCCTGAACTGACCTTCTTGTGAATTTCTCTAGTCCACCTTCTCTGATGAGGACATGTCATAGATTTGAGTCCCAGCTAAAAGGGCCTGGGGGAAGCTGACCCTACACTTCTGGACACAAAGTTTACTAAGATGCTCCCCTTAGCCCTGACTGTGAAGTCCTCTGTCCTAAACCTGCTCTTGCTTCGGAATCAACTATTTCTCTACAGTTTTAAACCCACCGCTACCCTCCTTCCCGCTCCGATTGTTTTTTCTCTCTTGTTTGGGATTTATCACAGCTGCATTTCTTCCTGGAATTCCTGAAGCACTTAATTCCTCTCCACCTCCACTGCCAGACGCACTCCCAAACTCATTTCTTGTTAAGTACTGTGTTAACAGAAAAGGATAAAGCTTCTCAATACTTTTACTAAATAAAATAAGTTTGGAACATATTTGGTTTATCACTCACTTTCAGGCGATTAGCATAGTGTATCTTTTTCGTAATAAAAAAGCACATCGTCAAATGTAAACTAGTTATTAGAAGAGGCTTTCTAATCTTTATATAACAGTAAATCATTATATATATATTATTGACATTAAAGGTGGCAAAGAGTGATGCTTTCAAATAGGTAAATAGGGTATATTCTTTAAAAGTGATCAGTCTGCAACATTATCAGGTGAGTCTGACTAATTTGAACTTCTAATACGCTAAAGTCATATTCATACAGATAAACAGATAAGGGCTGTATTAAATCAAGCACTCACATTAACCTATTTGTGTAAACATTCTTGTGTTTCCCTACTCTAAGTACTTATCATGAAAGTAGGAGCTGTTAACAAAATTCGTTGCTAACTTTTCTCCCAATATTGAGAGATTAGGAAGGAATGGATGGGGGTCTCAGGAGAAAAGTTTTCACTCACTGTACTGTCACCTAAAATAGGTTTGGAAATCCATAAATGTGCTAAAATAAATAAACAGAAATAACTGGGATGGGGGGATACATATCTCAGTTTGTTAGATTTGTGAATTTCCCTAATCTTTGAAGAGCTTTCCTTGTGTTCAAATATCCCTCTTATATCACTACAGAGAAGAGAGTAATTTATATCCAAGACTTTATTTTAGGGGTTTTATTTTAAGTGGTATCATAGGAATTTATCTGATGGTATAAATAGTTTAGTCAATCTAGGGTTTAGCAAAGATTTTCTTCTCTGCTGCACAGGCCTTTTGTTCAGCAGCAGATGAAAAAATCATCTTGAGGCATGACGATTTAACTTTAGTTTGATGCCTAGACATTCAACAAAGAATCATAAGCCCCCAATTCTAGTGTGCGGCCAGCAGATTGAAAATCTCTAGAGATCCCTGATCTCGGAATGATCAGTTAAAACACAAAATTTGCAGTGCCCACTTGAGACCTCGGCTACCATAAACATCTATCATCATCCATGCATTATCTATATGAATTATCAAGTAATGCCAAGTATTTCCTACCCCGAGATGGCCGCAAGTTTCTGATGTGCCTGGCGGGCCATTTCACAGCCTCTGGTTCTTGTCTTGTGCATTTCCGCTCGGAGTGAGGGGCAGCTGACCGAGACGTCCCCAATAGAAATGACCAACTCTCGGTATAGGGCCACTTGTGTGTTGAACTCCTGGACAAGCTGAAAAAGAAGCGAGTTTCTTTCACAAAACACTTCTCATCACAAAGTTTCCAACTTCAGGGTGCATAACCAGGGGCCTTCACTGACCCGCTCATCTACCTCCCCAAGTCTCCAGCTAAGGAGCCCATGACTTGTTTAAAGCTGGAGGCACAAAGATGTCACTTCTCTTTGTCCAAAGCAAGTGTTTATTTTTGTCAGGGCAGGCCTGGTCATGGAAGCTCTATTTTCAGACCTACTTGCTTCCACCGGGTCAGTGTCTGAGAAACAAGGGCTTATTTGGAGAGCTGAGGTGCCACTCCCAGGTCACTAGAGAAGCATCCTGGGGACTTCCGCATAGGCGCTTCTCTCTACTACTGCAAGGAGGTTGAATATGGATTTGAAGTTGCATTAGGACAGAAACCAAAGCAGGATGTAATAGGCAAACCATTCGCCACCTCCTGGCCAGTGAACCTCTCTGGCTTCGGAGAAGACCCGCCACAGCCTCGGCGCTGGAACCTTGGTCCGGTCGGCAGCGCCCGGTGCGCTCTGTTTGGGTTTGTTTGCCACTGTCTCCCGACAAAGGCAGCACCCTTGCCGCCCCCACCCCCACCCCTACCCGCTCCCTCCATGGTGAGCGTGCCAGTTCACCGTGTCCTTCGCATCCACCATTCTCCGAGGGGGGGAGAGGCACGACCTACAGCCGCTGACACCCCAGACCCTTGCCGGGGCACTTCCCTTCACGGGGCCATTACGACCTGGGTGTCACCCCGAATTTGGGGGACTGCAGATTTAAAAATAGAGCATGTGCACGTGATTGGCAAGGAAGGGCTGAAGGGGGTGGGGAGTGGCTGGCACTCAAGCAAACGATTGACATACACGACTCCCCCACCCCCTCTCCTGAAGAAAAAAAAAAAAAGAGGCGCAGCTTTCACCCACCATCTTGCAGTCGTCCAGGGCTCGTTGGGTTTTGTGGGCGCTCTCGGAGCCGCTGCCCCTGCGCTCCCAATCCCCGCTCTGCAGCTGGGGCTTGCTGATCTGGAAGATCGAGGAGCGGGTGGACCGGCTGGGGCGCTTTTTGCGCCCATTCGGTGCAGAACTCATGCATACACATCCACCAAGCCGAAGCCGCTGATGCAGTGCGCCCCGGCGCGGGCGGCCCGGTACTTGCCCTGCGCGCCGCCGCGGAGCAGCCGGAGCTGGGACCAGAGGCGCGCAGCTCACAGGGTTGGGGCTGGCTGCGCGGGTGGGTAACCTTCAGCTTGAAGGAGAGCGGGGGAAGCGCTGGCTGTGCAGTGCGGCATCGCTTCCACTAGCAGCGAGGAATGGGCTCAGTCAAGTTCTAGCTCAGCAGCATTGCGGGCCCTGTCCCGAGAGCTGGGCGCGGGCGCAGGCTCGCATCACCTTTCCCTCGGCATGGATTGCAAGGCTGGACGAGAAGAGACGCGCGGCCCCGCGGTTCCGCGCTTCGATTCAGATAGGGGAGCAGCTTTCAAAGCCTGCGCCGCTGGGGGGACGGGGGGGCGGGGGGTGTTGCTCTTGCTTCACTGTCTTCCCACGGCGGCACTGGGTTCCTTTTTCCTTTCCCTCCCCGGTCGCCAGGCCTGGAAGGGCTGGCCTTCTCCGAAGCAGGCAATTGGCTCTAATTTGCTGCCTTGATCCCTAGTCTCTACGGACTCATCTGTTTGAAGATCCCAAATGAAGCCGTGGCGGGACTGGTAGACGCAAGGAATCGGTCCGGCTGACGTTGCAAGCCGCCCTGCACACTGATAGGATCGGAATACTGTGATCGGTCCATACATTCCCCTCTCCCCCCTTCCACTTTATGCACTTATCCAATCAAATCCCCGGGAACATCAATTGCAATGTTACTTCATCTACACTATTATTAGAAACGAAAAGTGTCATCAGAGTGGAGCACATCGCTACATGCTAGGACCTAAACACGGGTTCCAAATAGACCAGTGTGAACTTGAGACCCTCATTATTTAAGACTGTCTGGGACCACAGATTTTCAAAGTCCAGACCGAGGAAAGAGTGAGGTTTTTGCTTCAAATGGAAAATTCCTTGATAATATAAAAGGAAAGCTTTGTTTCCAGTCGTTTTTCTTGCTTGTTTGCTTTGTCTTTGTTAACCTGGGGGTAGGGTGGGGCGCTTGGAGCAGGAGTGGGGCACAACCTCCAGAAGTTGTCCCACTGATCCTCACCCCCATCTTACTTCGGCTGCAAAAGGTCTTTGTCCTGAATTCCAGGGTCTCAGGACCCAACTGAAAGTTTCCCAATACAGATTTAGGCAAGTAAAGTCAACAGGCTTCCCTGTACCCTAAAAATGACCCTCCTCTCCTTTGTGGAATATCAGTGATCCAAAGGCCTGTGGAGATCCAGGAAAGCGGAGGGATGCTAGCATGAAAAGGGGTGAGGGTGGTGGTGGGCCATTTAAAGCCACCATTACTGTAGACATCTTAAGACCCTGGGGGAGGAACAGGGAGTGGAGAGCAGTCAACCTTAATGCTCTGAGAAAGCTTATTCCCATGACTGACCTGTTTAAAGGGGACAGATAAAAGGATCTGCCACCAGGGAACTTACCATGTGTTGAAAAGCCTGAGTTTTCCGGTCAAGTTCTTAAGGGGATGTGGAGAGTACACAGGGAGAGAGCCAGAAATAGTCAGGAAGGCTAACACCCTAGGGAGAATGGCTCCAGAATTGTTCTTTTTTTTTTTTTTTTTGCAAGACAGGCAAAAAAAAATTGAGATGGAGGTCTAAATGGACATTCAGCAGCATTGGCATACTCTTTCACAAATGACTGAGAGCCAGTTGTCCTTATCAAATATTTGGGGGGCATGGGGTCCCAGTGTACTGCTGTCTTCTAAGTGTTTTGATGACCCAGAGACCAAGGTGAAAAGCTCTTCTGTTGGTGGAATCTCCCCACATGCAGCAAGATAAAAGAGGTTAACCCTTAGTCAACTCCTTAATTGTTCCATTTTCCTCTGGTCTCAATTTTCTCTCTACTACATTTGTGTGGGGAGGAAAGGTTGAGGACCTTATGAGGAGACTGAGATTTGATGAGTGGTGGTGGCGATGGTGAGGAGGAAAGTAGCAGAAGGGACCAAAGGACCTTAAGGAGGGATGGATAATTCTCATTTGTAAATCATTTTCAGTCCTGTGATATAAGTACCTTCCATTACCAAGAACTACCCTCTCTCTTTGGCACCCCTCCTCCACCCCCCACCCCCCCAAAAAAACAACTTCAAGAATAGTCTGCTATAGGTCGTGGTTGGTGGTGCTTTGGAGAATTAAAAGTAAATTGGCTGAGGGAGGTACAACGGTGGTTTAGTGGCAGAATTCTCGCTTGCCATGCCAAAGACCTGGATTCATTTCCAGGAGCTTGCCCATGTTAAAAAAGAAAAAAGTAAACTGGCTGAGTTTCACAGGTGAGTGGACATAAGATGAAGAGAACAGGACAACGGAGATCAGTGTGCTTGGTATCTTTTCCCACCACTCTATTATCTCAACCTCTTTCCCTGCAGGGAAATGGTGACTGCCATCAGATTTGAGCATCTCTAAGCGCCTCAGTTGTAGTTTTCTACTCCAGCTACAACCATCTGGTTTCTCCTCCCCCCTTCTGCCTAGAGACAATTTCACCGAATTAAAAGGAAAAAAAAAAAAGACAACATAATTGCACTGCCCTCTTTCTATGCTTTATTACTTGCAGGAGGTGGAAAACTCAGAGAATAAAAGGGAATAAATGGCTCAAACACAAATGTCACGAGGACTGCAGACTTGGAAACCCTCTGGAGGATTAAGTTGAAATTGCCATATGTCGGTGCTCCTTAACCTTTTCTTATATACAGTCCAAGCCATTTTCCTGAGAGGGGAGAAAAATAGCATCAATCCCAGAGCTGTCTCTCCCAGCAACAAATGCTGCAATCAGAATAGCAGCAGGCAAGTTTAGTTCCTTCACCTTCCCCCACATTCACAACAGCATGAATTTACATTCCCGGGGCTGCCAAGTGGAAGGGTATAGAGCAGTTGGAAATCCCAATAACAAGGGAACATTTTCTGGTTATCCAGACCCAATTTGGTACAACCCTAATAATAGGTCCTCTGTGAGTATATATGTCACATCCTGGAGTCACTCTAAACTAGGGTCCACCTTCTAATTTATATTCTCTGTGGCAGTTTTAGAGAATTCATTAAACACAAAAAGTGAGTATCAGTTCAGAATGAATATAAACCACAGTTATGTTTTTTTGAATTGGTATTATAAGGGACCACGGAGGGACCCAAAGATGAGCACCTCAAACTCGGCTAGCCTCTCATGAAAGGAAATACTGGGAGGCAGGTTTCCTCTGGGAATAAAGTTCCAAGAGGGGAAAAAATGACCTGTATAGGTCTGTGGCAGAGGTTGAGCCAGAGAAAAATAGTAAGATGATGTGTTCTGAGAAGTTGGGAGATCCAAAGAGAATGATGAAGTTATTCTTGGTTGGTTTCATGAGATACGAAATTAAAGTATTATGAAGAATTAAGTGAATAAGCTAAGCAATTTCCACTAAAAACCAAGAAGTGGTACAATATAGTGGGAACGTTTTCTTATTAATTTCGCAAATATTTTTGAGTGTTATTATTAGGAGCATACCCAGATTTTGTTGCTGATGAAGAGTATACATTCTGGAGGACCCTTTGTAAGAAAAATTATCCAGTATTTTAAGGACAGAGGAAGATATTTAGTCTTGGAAGGAACCTATGAAAGTAAGGTTCCCTGAAGGTTTTTAGGCTCCACTACCTCCAAGATACATCTCTACCTTCGTTGTCCATTCTGTGCACAGTGGGCGTCTGGTACTTTTCCTGCTCAGTTTTTATTCTCCCTTTTTTCTGATGATTAGTATCTTGCATTTCCTTTAAGAAATCAGTCCTTCCTCACTTTTCATCCACAGAGGTCTGTGGGTAGGAAAAAAAAAGGGTATTGCATCCCCAGCGGCTGCAATGACTGATTTAGCAATGGGTAAGGAACTTAAGCTGAACCAATGAACATTAAGTCTGGGATTTTTTCCTGAAATTTTTAGGTTGAAATGAAATTGCCATTATTCAACCATTTTTGACCTATATAAATGGCACTTTTTGTATCTTAAATCAGTGTTAACTGTAGTGAGTTTTTTTTAGGGAATTTAGAAATCCTGGAGTTGCTAGTGGCCAGCTTTGCTGCTCATGGTGGTCAGCCTGCCCAAGAGTGAACCCAGAGAGACTCAGAATAGAGAAAAATTGATTCTTAATGATTCTATTATCAGATGCAACTCTGCCTCAAGTCAAACCAAACCGACAAATTCAGTTATGTGAACCAAGAAATTCCCTTTCAAATTAAGTCAGTGTAAGTTGGGTTGCTGCCATTTACAATCAAAAGGGTCCTGATCAATACAATAAGTAAATTATTATTGTGCAGAAGTATAACATACATGAAATTGTTCCATCACCGAGCCTATATTGGGGTCCATGATGAGCAAAGCACTATATTAATGATGAAGGAGGATACAATAAAAACGAAGAAATGATTCTTTTCTAAGGCGCTTATACCGCAGAGATGAAACATACTCACATGAACACCAAAGTATAAAACAGCATTAATTTTGGTATATACAGTACTACAAGTATTTAGAGATGGGGTTAATCGCTGTAAAATGAAGTTGTTAGAATGGTTTGTATGATGGAAATGGAACTTGGGTTAGGTATTAATATGTAGGGTTTGGATAAATGGAGGAATGTGGAGGAGCTTTTCAGGAGTTGGCTAACAGCAGGAGCAAAGACAAAAGAGTAGAGGATATGAAGTCTGAACTGATCTGAAGATGAAGGGATGGTGGGAAAGGGGTTTGAAAGCAGAAAATCTCTGCTTCTTTGTAACAATAATGTCCTTGATTTGAAGACACACTGGGAGGTAGATACATCCAAAGGACTAATCTGATGTCTACCATTAACTTTGTACAATTTTGAAGGAGTTAACTTGGGTGTTGAGCTCCAGTGTTCTGAGGAGCTGATGATGCAAGTTATGGGTAGAGTGGGAGTAAATGTTTCCTAAGAATGGAATCGTTAACTTTCCTTAGAACTTTGAGAGTACAGCAGAAGAGTTTGACCTTGATGCTAGGTTGGAGTAGACCATGGGCAAAAATGGATCCTTGCCACTTCTTGATTAAGTTAATTAAAAAGAGGCAAGTGTGTATTTTATGCATGTTTTTTTCTGTAAACCCACAACTTCTCTAATAAAAAAAGAGAAGTAAGTGGTGTTTTTGTTTTTTGTTTTTTGGGCATGGGCAGGCACTGGGAATTGAACCCGGGTCTCCGGCATGGCAGGCAAGAATTCTGCACTGAGCCACTGTCACATTGCCTGCAAGTGATGTTTTAAGAAAATTAATTTAGCAGTGATATGTAGGATGTATTGAAGCCATTTATTAAGCTATTCAAGTGGAGGTGGAAATCTGACTGTGCTGCTTAAGAATCAGGGAGAAATTTAAGAGGATTTTCAAGTCAGCACATTACATTAGGACAGGACTGGCTAGAAAAAAATGCTAGAACTATGCAAAGTAAAAAAGCAACAGGTATTTCAGTCTTCCATGGAAATAACAAATCTCACTGACAATTATCCCTGAAAGTTTCATCTAACCCTGACTCTATAGAGCTTTCCTTGCCTGCTTTGTAGGCAAAGCACATACTCACTGGTCAAGTTCTCCAAGTGGGCTGGTTTGTGGATTCTGCGGAGACCTCCTGCTCAGCTGAGGTCTTTTTTTCTTTTTTTATCCAACCACCACTCCAGCCTGAGTCTAATCTGTACCATACCATACCCTGATACTAGCAAGCTGCCTTGCTGATTCTCACCTCCTTCTGCAGACCTCACCGACTCTCTCTGCAATGGCCACGCCTTGCAACACAACTGGGTTCCTTTAAGGACACTTCTGAGCCTGCCAAGTATGCTGAAACACACGTTGGAAGAACACTGCAGTGGACAAGCTGTGTCTGCAGAACCAGTTCCTTAACTGTCCTTTGACCTACCTGTGCCTTGGCTCATTACTGGCCATTCCATTTCTTAACGTTGTTTCATTCTTGGGTTACTGTTTGTTCTCTCTGTCTCTCTCTTTAACAGTCACACACTTAATACATACATATATGTTCCTTTTTTTTAAAAAAAAATACATTACAGTCCTACATTACCCCTACCCTCAGTCCTCTCCTACCTCCCCTTCTTATCAATTTTTTTTTTTCTTTTACATGGGCAGGCACCGGGAATTGAACCCAGGTCCTCTGGTGTGGCAGGCAAGCATTCTTGCCTGCTGAGCCACTGTGGCCCTCAACTTATTCTTAATAGATTAATTCTTCTTATCAGTTTTCTGTGTAGATCTTCTATACACAATTTTATACTTTACCCCCTGGGAAAACATGTAGCGTTTTAGTATTGTTTATGTGTGAGTATGTTTCTACAGATATGCTGTATCATGGGGTTACTCTGCAGCATGCCTTTTTTCTTTCTACTCAACATTGTCTTTGAAGAGTTTTCTGTATTAGTACACACCTACCTTGTACACATTAATCCCATAAACTTCTGCATAGAATTCCAGAATAATAGATAAATGATAGTTTATTAAATCATTCCTCAGTCAGGATATTTATACCACTTCCAATGTTTTAATAAAGCTGAACTGAAATTCTTAAGCATGCCCTCTTTTTTATATAAGAGTACTTACTTCATAAGTATATATGAAGTGAAATTGCTGGGTCATACATAGGATATGTGCATTTATATTTTTAAGAGATACTCTGAAATTTCTTTTCAAGGTTGCTATATCAAATTATTCACATACTGACCATTTATTAAAGTATCTGTTTACCCGCATACTGGCCAGTTTGAGATCATTAAACTTTAAAATTTTTGCCAATTTGACTATCTTGATGTTATATTTTTAACTCTGAGTCTTCCAATTTCACTCCCTAGGCTTCCATTGATTCTGTGTCCCTTAGCACAAAATCTTTATCAACTGATACCTGGCAATGTCTTCCCCTACTCCACCTCACCCAAACACACACTCACACACAATATCTTTCTGCTCAGCATGGTCTTCGAACTCCAGTTCCATGAGCTGTCCTGAGTGGGTGCATCCTGACTCTAAAAGAGTGGGCTTCCAGACTGCCAGTATTAGGGAATGGAGTCAAGGATGAGAGAAAAGATTCAAATGAATTTGAATTTCCTGGTCTGAGAAATTATAAAAATGGAGTGTCCCCTGATAAAATTGGTCAGTTGAAAATATGTGACTAGGAAACAGATTAGGGCTGGTGATGTTAATTTAGAAATCAGAAACAAAAAGTGGTCCACGAAATTTTGACAATGGGTGTATTTCCAGGAGGGAATGTATTTGTGTGTGTATTTTTTTTTTTTTTGGCGGGGAGGGGGGAAGTAGAGAGATGAGGACCCAGTCCTGAGGCATGTCAACAGATAAGAGATAGGTTGAAGGCAAAGAGTCAGCAGAGAAATGGAGAAGGGACTTCCCATGATGAAACAGAAAGTATCTGTTGAATGCACTACCCACCTCACCCTCCAAGTAAAGGTTAGAAACACTTTTAAGGAGTGAGCTGTATGTTGCCACCAAAGTGTCAAGGAGGAAAATGACTTAGAAAAACTCCTTCTGGCAAGGAGTCATTGTGGAAAGTTGTGTAGATATAATGAATGGAAGGAACAAAACCCAAACTGTAAGTGAACGATTAGGATAAGAAGCAGAAGATACGGAGACTGCAAATGTGAGGGCAAAAGAAGAGACAGGTTGGTAGCTAAGGAATGGCAGGTAGGTGTGTATGAATGTGTTTGTTTTATAAAGAATGTGTTTGAAAAAGAAGGTGGAATCAGTTGATAAGCAAAGATTGAGGTTGCTTTAATAAGAAAGCACAAATAGAGGAAAGGCTACCAAAGGAGAGAAGAAAGAATGTGCAGTTCAAAGCACAAATGAATGGCAATCTACTGATATTTTGCAGATGCGAAGAGTCTGAACAATCTTCTGAAGGGTCCTTAATGGAGATTTAATGGTGTTGATCTCAGTTCAGTACTGAGAATAAAATCTAGGTTTAAAGTGTCAGATCCTCAGAATATGTTAATCAAACAATCTATTGAACAAATAAAGGGCAACAAAATAACATCACCTGCTGGCATTGAGATATTTGAACTCTTGAGATTTCAATTTAATTAATGGAATTCTGATGCATCGGAGGATGGTAAGGGATATTCAGCATTTCCTGCCAGGGAGGTCAGCTCAGAACGTAGTTTATGGTTTGTTTGCTTTTAAGGTTAGTTCTGGGAAAATACTCTACAACTCCTCTCAATAACCTGTCCCAGCATCCAATAAATCTTGCAGTCAGGACATTCTTCTTTATGTATATTCTAAATTTCTCCCTGGAGCAATTTAATTCCATTTCCTCAGTGAATATAGGAAATGAATAGCATCTGTCGCCAGACCTGAAATAAGACAGATGTAGTTACAATAAAAACTGGCTTTTCAAAATCATGGTATTGCTTAGTCTCTTAAACTTTGACAGAAATGGGGAGAGAACTACCTGGGAGAGTTTCTCTTAACCCCAAGGCATGGAAGGTGTAGGGTTTTCCCTCTCGGAAGGAATAAAGAGAGCTCTTCCAGAGGACAGAGAGATGGAAGTTTCATCATCAGACTAGGATGTATTCCAGCCCCTTCTGTCTGGTTCATTCTGTCCTTTCTCCATTTCTGTGGAATTTGGACTTATCTGATGTCTCCATTCTGGTAGTTTGGCAGAGACAGAATGTGTCTGATTTCCAGTTTGGCAGGAAATGCAGCTGGAGTACCTCTGCCTTTTCAGAACTGCCAGTGCAGAGCCCAGCACCAGCTCCACTGATTTGTCAAATGACCATGGCGAAATGAAGCCACTACCCTCTTTATAGTAACCCTTGCATCTTCGAAGACTCATATTAAGTCACTTTCAGATTTTTCGCTTCTATCCAAAGGTAATTTGTTTATTTTACTCTTCCCTCAAAATGCACACAATCATTTTGTCATTTCAAAATAATTGAAACTAAATATGAGGTCTCCAATAATAATAATCTGACTGAAGTAAAAGCAAATTTATTGTACCTTCATACTATAAGTTAACTAACAAATTGAGGATCTAATCACTACTTTTAAAATTAAATCACTGTTTTAAACCTGTGTTGACTGTGTGGTCCAAATGACAGATGAATGGGATTATTTTATTTTAGATAAGATAAAATGATTCATACTTTATATTATCAAAAAAAGAGGAAAAAATGCAGCAATAAGCTTTTAAACCAGGTCTAAAAAGAGATATAAAATAGATAAGATAGAAGTAAAGATCGACTAATCTAGAAATTTCAAAAGGAAAGGCCTTTATTTGATCACTAATTCACTCTTTTTTTGGTACATTATAAAGAACTAAGAATTTCCTTCTTTTTTTAAGTAAGAGAGTCTTGTTTTTAAAGAGACTAGAGAAAAGTTTTGCCACAGAAGCTCCATTTCTGAGCCCTTCATTTTTTTATTGGAGTAGTTGCATGAAAAATCATGCAAAAAGTACAGAGCGATCATCGCTCCCTCCACCAGGTTTCCCTATTATTAGCGTTTTGCATTAGTGTGGTGCCGTGGTGGCGATTTATGGAACAGGGTTATTAAAGTTATACTAGTAAGTATAGTCTATTATTTACATTAGGGTGCACTGATTGTATTGTGCAGCTCTATCCTTATTTTATTTTATTTTATTTTATTCTGGTAACATAAATTCAACCTCAAAGTTCCCATTTTAACGACTTTCAAATATACAATTCAGTAGTATCAATCGCACTCACAATATCACGCTACCATCGCTGCTATGCATTAACAAAACTTTTCCATCAACCCAAGCAGAAACTCTGTACCAGTTAATCAATAACTCCCCATTCTCTGCCCTGGCCCTGGAAACCTGTATTCTAGTTTCTGGCTTTTTGAATTTCCTTCTTTGTATACAATTTCATCTTTATTGCTATTCTATAGCTATAATTGTACCAGAAGTTAGACAACAAAAGAAATCTAAGGCACTGCTACTGGAGATGTCTACAGAAAGAATGTATGGAGTTAGAAGAGGGGTAGACAGGGAAATAAACATGCAGGAAGTACCTGAATCTGGTAAGCTCCAGAAATATATTGAAGAATAAGAAACTAATATTGAATGATTGAAAGATAATTCTTCATTACAAGGCTAAAATACAATAGAGCATTTCAACTTTATAATGAACTCGGATCATTTTTAACAAAATTTTAATTGAATGCCTCATGTTTTCAGGGCACTTGGGTATGCACTAGGGAGTCAGAGAAATTAGATGCCCCAGTTTTCATCCTCTGTGCCATACAAATGGACAGCCATCTAAAATAGCAAATGTCAAATGTCATAACTTGTGCCTGACTATGGGACATTCTGGGAATTCAGTAATATGGGCTGATAAGGTAGGAAGAAGAAGAGTCTGGACAGAACTGGAACAAAGCAAAGGGATCCCTGATGTCCAAAGACACGGGGCAGAATTAGCTTGAATCATATCAGCACAAATATCCAAGAAGTTCTAATTTAGTTAGTGGAGATTCTGTTTGGTACCAAAAAACATAAATCACATACTTACCATGTGCTAGTTGCTGGGGATACAAAGACAAGACCAATTCCTGCCTTAAAGGCACTTAAGTAACAGAAGCAAAAAATGACAGGTAATGCATGTAGGGCAGCAGTGTCATCTGTGATAGATGACTATAGGGAGTAGGTCTGCAGCCAGGAGAATGAAGAACATGGAAGCAGGCTGACAAGAGCCCATCAAAGTCCTGGGGCCACCATGTGCTGGGCTTCAGAGCTGGGCTCTGCTTTCTGAAATGAACTAGAAAGCTGAAATTTGAAAGAGAAGCTCAGTGTTATGGATCATCCCAACACTCCTGGGAGTAGAGAAAGGCTGCAACTCAATGAACCCGTGGGTTTACAAATTCATCCACCGCAGGCTCCCAATCTTTGGCAACAAGATTGATGCACTATCTACTGTAGAATGGAGTGGCTGGGGAGCTGAGATAGAGTTGAGTTAGCAGGTGGCACACAACAGTGGCTTAGTTGATTGCAACTGGAGAAGGGAGGAGCTCACATTTTGTTACTAAATGAGTAGTGGGCCAGAGTGACACACAAGTTTACATGAGAGAGGCAGCATGTTACTGAAGCTATCAACAGGCATTTCAGAGAGAAATAAGATTTGAAAGGAGTCTTCAAGGAAAAGGTGTGACTTAGATAAGTAGAAAATAATGGGGAAAACATTCAAAGCAGGGGAATCAGCATGAGCAAAAAAGAGGGTTCAAATGCACATAGTATGTATGGAGAATGATAAACGCATCAGTTTACATGGATCAAAGGGTCTATATAAGCAAATGATGATAAAAGAAGATTGGAAAATAGTTTGGAGTTTGATTATAACAGATCTTGAAATGCCAACTTCAGTGTTTTGGACTTCATCCCATTAACAATAGTAAAGTTCTGTTGTTTTTGGTGTGGGAGTGAAAAGCCTAGAAATACTTCGAGAAGATTAATCTGGTGTCAGTGTAAGAATGGAAAAGGAAGAGCCTAGAATCAGAAAGACTATTACTATAGATAATAGAGGCTAGAATTAAAAATATTAGTGGAAAAGGAAAGAGAGTTGTGAAAAACAGTACAAGAGAAGATATGATAGGACTTGGAAAGGTGGGGAAAAGGAAAGTGTTCTAGTTTGCTAGCTGCTGGAATGCACCACACCAGAAATGGATTGGCTTTTAATAAAAGGGGATTTATTTTGTTAGTTCTTCAGAGGAAAGGCAGCTAACTTTCCACTGAGGTTCTTTCTTACGTGGGAAGGCACAGGATGGTCTCTGCTGGTCTTCTCTCCAGGCCCCTGGGTTCCAACAACTTTCCCCAGGGTGACTTCTTTCTGCATCTCCAGAGACCTGGGCTGAGCTGCGAGTGCTGAGATGAGGAATGCTGAGCTTCTTAGTCTGTGCTACATTGCGTTCTCTCACTTAAGCACCAACCAATTAAGTCAAACGTCCTTCATTGCAGCAGGCATGCCTCCTAGCCAACTGCAGATGTATATCAGCAACAGAAGAGGTTCACGTACCATCGGCTCATGTCTGCAGCAACAAAACTAGGTACACTCACCTGGCCAAGTTGACAACTGAATCTAACTACCACAGGAAGTATAAAGGATGTTTCCAGAATTTTATACTTAGGAGGCCGAGTAATAATAGGACCATTGCCTGAAATATCAAAACCTATAGGGGATGTTGGTTTGGAGGGGAAATAATTATTTTGGATTTAGATATGTTAAATTGAGATAACCTCTTAGGGAAGAAGCCTAAAATTCAGGAGAGATTAGTATTCAAAATGTATGACAATTTTCTTGGTAGAAGTGAAATTTAAGTATGGAGTGTAGATGATTAAACAGGAGAATGAATGTATAGAACAGTGTTTCTCAACCCAGGCTGTATCAAAATCACTGGGGTAGTGGGCAACTACTGTTTCCGCCTGCCTTTCCTTTTTGGTGAAAGATTCTCTCTCCCCTTTTAGGAGCTGCCTCTCGTCTACTCCACGTGATTCTGATGAGGCTTACAATTATCGAGTCCCATTTCCCATATCATAAAGGTTGGCCTGTGGCCCAGTCTGGGCAATCAAAGCATTAGTCCCCTAGATAGAGTGATTGATCCAAAGGCAGAAAAAAGAACAGTGTCCCTTTAGTATTTAGCATGGAAACTAAGGAAAAGAAGGCCTAATTCTTTCTTCAATCACTAACTGTGTAGATGATATGAGCCAGGAGCTTCCTGTCAGCCTCTTTTCTACTACATAAGGATGGCTTTCCTGACAATGAAGTTAAGACAGAGGGAGACAGACAGAGTCCTAATGACATCATTTGAATCCCTAGATTCTGATGTAGTCCTATCCCTTAGACTTTTTACCTACATAAGCCAATGAACACAGTCTCTTGCTCAATGTATATTGTTTTATGTCTATCATTTGCAAGCAAGAGTCCTGATTAATACATCTGGAGAGATGTTTCTTTTAATTAAAGAAGTTATATGTTTACAGAATAATTAGGCATAAAATAGAGAGTTTCCATTTTCTAACTTATCGTTAATAACTTGCATTAATGTGGAACAATTTGTGAAAGAATGTTTTTATAATTGTACTATTAACTATAGCCCATGGTTTAACTTAGGGTCACTGTTTGTGTTATTCAGCCCTGTTTTTATTAATTTAATTTGTACTCTAATGACATATATAACCTGAAATTTCCACTTTTAACCACATTCAAATAAATAATTCAGTGTTATTAATTATGTTCCCAATGTTGTGATAACATCACCACCTTTCATTACCAAAACTTTACAATCAACCCAAATAGAAACTCTCTACAGTTTAAGCATTAACTCTTCATTCCCTACCCCCACTCTGGCCCTGGTAACCTTTATTTTAGATTCTGACTCTATGAGTTTGCTTATTCTGATTAGGTCATATTTGCGAGATCATACAATATTTGTTCTTTTGTGTCTGACTTATTCCATTCAACATTGTGTCTTCAAGGTTCGTCCATGTTGTAGCATGTATGAGAACTTCATTCTTTCTTTATTGTTTAATCCAAATTATTTTATTTTTATCATTTTCAAGCAAGAGTCTTGATTAATACATTCTGGTTGGGACAAGATCATGAAGGTGGAGTAATTGAGCTAAGGTATCTTTACCTGGATTCCTTAATTTGGACATTTTTATAGCCTTGCTTTAATTTGGACATTTCACAGCCTTAGAACTATTAACTTATAACTTAATAAATTCCCTTTTAACAAGCTATTCCATTTCTGGTATATGGCATTCTGGCAGCTTACAAACTAAAACAGGCCTAGAAGAAGTAGATCTCAAAAATTTGATTGTAGATATACATGGAGCCCATAGTTTTGGATGCTTCACAGTAACAAAGGAGAGCAGAACCCTTAATCAGTATTGCTAAGGAAGCTATCCTGGCTTACCCCACTGTCTGCACTACCTTTTCTTTAAGGCAGGGGAAAACCAGTCTCATTTAAACAAACAACAGAAAAACATTATGGTAAAACTTCATAAAATATGCTATAAAAATGAGGAGGAAAATAAACTAATAATATACCAATAAATAATGAAGGTATATGAGGGAAATATATCTAGAATACAGGTAAGAAATTGAACTTAATATATCAAAAGGAGCTAAAGGAAACTTTTTAAAAAGATAAAGGTTATAAAAGAACAGCATGGATCAGAAATAAGAAAACTCAGTGATTTGAACAGTGAATAAAAAAGTATTTGCAAAGTCCCCTTGGGGGAATGTTGAGAAAGGGGGAAAATTCAGCTTCCCCATTTCGAGAATTCCTGATATTCTTGCAAGCAATGGGAACAACCAAATCAATGGGCCAAGCCCTTAATCTTGGGATTTGTTCAAATGAAATTTATCCCCTGAAAGGATAGGCTAAGCCTGCTTAAAATTAGGCCTTAGAGTCACCCCCAGAGAACCTCTTTTGTTTATCAGATGTGAGCCAACACATCTCTCTCTCTCAGCCAACATGGCAAGCAAACTCACTACCCTCCCCCTCTCTACATGGGACATGACTCCCATGGATATAAACCTCCCTGGCAACATGGGACATAAATCCTAGAATGAGCTAGGATTCAGCCTCAGGGATTGAGAAAACTTCTTGGCCAAAAGGGGGAACAGAGAAATAAGGCAAAATAAAGGGTTAGTGGCTGAGAGATTTCAAACAGAGTCAAGAGGCTATCCTGGAGATTATTCTTACACATTATATAGATATCCACTTTTTAGTTTAAGGTGTATTAGAGAGGCTAGAGGAAAGTGCCTGGGACTGTAGAGCTGTGTTCCAGTAGCCATGTTTCTTGAAGATGATTTTATAATGATATAGCTTTCATAATGTGACTGTGTGATTGTGAAAACCTTGTGTCTGATGCTCCTTTTATCTATGGTATTGGGCAGATGAGTAAAACACATGGATTAAAAATAAATAAATAATAGGGAGAACAAATGTTAAAACTACAAAAATATATATATTAGGTGGATGGAAATACTAGTGGCCAATGAGAGGGAGGGGTAAGTAAGGGGTATGGTATGTACGAGCTTTTTCTTTTTTCTTTTTATTTCTTTTTCTGGAGTGATGCAAATGTTCTAAAAAATGATCATGGTGATGAATATACAACTATGTGATGACAAATTGTGAGCCACTGATCGTACACCATGTATGGAATGTTTGTATGGTAAGAATGTATGCACTTGTACATTGTTTTATCAATAAAAATTTTTGAAAAAAAAGAAAGGAAAAATAAAGAAATAAGAAAACTCAGAAATGATATGGTTAAACAATAGGGCATGAGAAAAGACCCCAGGAAAGAATTAGAAAAAACTCATTTCAGAAACAAAGGCTAAATTATAAAGAACTCAAGAGGAAACAGATACCCTGGAAAATATAACAGGGAAATGAAGGATAGTAAAGAGCAAAATTAAGGAAAAATAAAGAATGAAATTAAAAGATTTGAAAGAAAATCTTCTGTAGTTATAGAAGATAGGCAAAGACAATCCAAAATACATATAATTGGAGTATTTGACCCTGATGAACTAATGAATGGAGGCTCTTGGTTAACTACAATCCTCACAGCTAGGCAGCAAGTCTTTTCTTGAAGAAGATTCTGAGGGGCACATCTCTATATCTTCAAAAGTCTACCCCTGTTCTATGCTGTGCAGAACCTTTCTCCATACCCTACAAAGAGTAACTCTTCCAGAACATTGATGGGCTTCCCTTCTTGAGGGGAAACTTAAAAGAGGGAGTTTAGTAGGAGGCTGTAGTTGATTTTGAGGTCACAACTGATACTAATAATGTTCCTCCTTTCTCATGCATTTCAAATTCTCTTCACCCACAGTTACCACCTTGGGTGGGCGTGGGGCTTATGTGGCAGTGTGAGTCAAAATATAATTTTTGAGGATTCTAAGTCCTGAGTAGCAATGACTTTCTCAGGTCTTAGTTGTCACCTGAGAAATTGTGACAGTAGTTTCAACAGGAACAAAGTTGGTTGCCTCAGTTCCATATGTTTTTCCCCTGCTTCCTTGTGTACTGCAGCCCTATCTTTCCCTGTTAATTAAGTCAAATCCCCCTGTCAAGATGATGACCCCTCTTCTTGCTGGCTTCAATTTAATTTAATGTAATTTAATGGTAACCTTGCCATGTCCACTGATTGGTATTACCCATTAGGAGACCAGCCCCTCTAATGTTACAGAGCTCAGAGTTGTGAGGAAATGAAGCGCAGCGTCTCTGGTGGGTCACTGGACGTGATGGAAAGTAAGACCATACACTTCTGCCTCTACCCATTGGTTTTCTTCTACTGAAGACATAGCACTATAGAAAGGTCTCTAATTCCTTCCACAACGTATGTGCTGGGAGGATGGCATTGCATTTGAAGATCTTGCCTCAAAGGTGATATTTCAACTGTGCAGCCATTCAAGTGCTCCCCTAGGAGAGCAGTTTAGGAATGGTATGTGAGAAGGCCAGTCAACCCCCTGCTCACAGGCCCATCCCATACTTTCTTTGCTGTAAAGTGTGTTCCATGGTCAGATAATATGTGGTGTGTGATTCTATGTATGAGAATCAGGGATTTCATAAGTCCAAAAATAGCTGTGGATCCTAAGGGTCTGTAGGCAGGAAAGGGAAATCCATGTCTACTTATATTCCAGAACAAATTACTGGCCCTTCCAGTAGGAGGTTATACATGAACCCAATAGACTGGACTCCCACTTGACAAGGTTAATTTAGTTATTGCTGACAATATAGTTATTGCTGGCATAACTATATGCCAGCAACAGAGATCAAAGCTGAGTCCTCATCATAGAACTGTTTTTCAAGGAGACCAACTATCCACTTGTGACAAATTTCTTTCATTGGACCCCTTCCATTCTGAAAAGACCGGTAATACTTCATACGGGTATCAATGTCAATTCAGACATGATTTCTAACAGTCTTAAAAATTTTAGCCATTACTCTTCCACAGTGTATAAAACTCAAGTAAACAAATGTAGCCCCTTAGGGTAAGGACTCAGAGAGTTACTCTTAGGCAAAACCCCTTCCCCCTTGGAGTAGCCAACTCTTAGTAAGCATTCTAGGAAACTTTCCCCCACTCAAAACTTCCAGAAGGTCCCTTGCAAAACCAAACCTGCCCCAGCCCACACGGCAATCCTTGAGTGTCTTTGCCTTCTTGCCCCCTCTCACAGCTGCATTCCTGTTATACCTCCTCTTATTCAACACGTATCCTCCAGGTGTTACAGCCCCCAGAAGCTACAATCTTGTGACAAGCTCCCCTTATGCAATCTCTGTCCTTTGGCAGCTACAACCCTACATGACTACCACAGTGTTTAACTTTTAAACCCTGCCAATAAATCCCAAATTAGTCCCCTGCTTCCAAAACCAACCAGTGGAGACCTGCCAACTTCCTGCTCCCAAGCTAGACAAAGAAAACCCACCACCTCCTTTTCCCCACTTCCCAGCAACCATCCTATGCAAGCTGTACCACTTCCCCTGCTCGGTGCTGTTGCCATCTTAGGCAGCAGCCCACCTGTGCATAGCTTCACAATAAAGCTCCTTTGATAGAGTTTGGCCTCTTCTCCTCCCTCCTGGTCAAGAATCCAATCAGTTACCATGGTACACATTTTGCTTGGTGTTGAAGAATCCTTCCTCCTTAGGATCTGGCCAACTATCTAGTAAATGAATTTCAGTTTTCAATGAAAACTAGCTCAGGTTTGGAAACTAGGAAAGAAACCATGATTTACATTCTTTAACTTCTTGTTTATCCAGTCTTGCTTTCTATGATATATAATATTTATATTTAATTAAACACTACTCTAGTTGATTCCCTGCCTATTTTGGTCCTTAGGGATACTGTGTTCTATTAATCACCTACATAACTATCTAAGGTTTAAGTTCCCCTGGCTATAGTATTAGGATAATTACAGCCCTCTGCCTTTTGGCATACCACCATCTGGCTTTTATTGCTTCAGGGACCTACCACCCTTACTGCTGCCTGTGAGCAATGCTTCATGAGATGCTCTTTTTTCATCAGTCTTGGCTTTCACAATCAAGTCACCACTTAACTTAGTGATGCTAGTATGCCACTCATTCATGCATTTCTGTTGGCCTTGATAAGTGGTATGTTTTCTGGTTCATCCTATTGAATATTATATTATGATAGGTTTTCAGGCCTCACATAAAATATGCCTATTCCAGCATGCCTTCTTTCTTGAGCATTAAAATAATTTCCTCCACTATCTTCCAGAACAATTTAAATATTTCAACCTCACTCGGCATGGGTCCTAGCCTTTTCCAGGCATTGAGAAGTTTCTTACCAATGAGTTTGTACATTTTCCTGATGTCTTTTCTAGACTATTAAAATTTGCAAGTCAAGAGAATATATATTTCATGTCAACTAGCTTTCTTCTTATCCAGTCTTACTCTCCAGTCCCCTACATCAAGCATCCTCGGAATCCAGTCCCATGGGTTTCAGCAATTTGAGGAAGGATACCAATTAGAGGACTATTAGGGCTATTTTTTTCATGACTCAGAAATAGAAGGGCTTTCATAACAGGTGCCCAGAGCTCCAAGTCTAATTTCACAGGGTCCAGCCACCTTGAATGAAAAGTCCAGATGACGCAGAGGAGCAGGTATACCAACTCCTTATAGTTCTAATGATCTACCAAAGTGTTCTGCCATTAGGGTAAACTGGGGCATTCAACATAATTGAGGGTGGTGCAATGGTGGCTCAGTGGCAGAATTCTTGCCTGCCATGCAGGAGACCCAGATTTGATTCCTGGAGCCCGCCTATGGCAAAAAAGAAAAAGAAGAAATTAAACATAATTGAGACAGAGAGGCTCATAGAATGCAGTGACATAGACCATACTGTGTTTTTCTGGGAAACATCTTTGAAAAATCACTTTTATCAGGCCAACTTGTGAAGAATTTTAACCAATCTTATGGAAAAGTTATTTCACTTTCATATTAGAATTTTGTTGGCTTGCTGATAATATGGCCTACTTCAATTAATGCTACAATACTAATTTTAATGGCAATTGAATTTTAAAGCATTATCTTTACTTTTGAATTCACAAAAGCAGAACTTTAGGGAACAATTTCCCCATGGAAGGAGAACTAGAAAAGCTCCTTCTAAAAAAGTTGAGTGAAATGAAAAAAAAGTAGTGAAACTAGCACAAGCAACATATGCTCATTAAAGGATACTTGAAAAATGGAGTAAAGCACAAAGTAGAAAAGAATGTAAAACTTATTCACAAGCATCCTACATTTTGTTTTAAATAAAAGTAAAATACAATTTAGTGCAACCCAATTTCTGTGATATTTCCCACATTTTATATCTGCTTCTCAGAAGTAACAACTGTTAACAGTAAATGCATATCAGACTTTTTTAGCTTAGCCTTTTGTTATTCCTATGAAATAGAGAAATTCATACTTCTGTTCAGTCACACATTTTATTTATATGATATTTGTATCAGGTTATACATATGGTTCTATCATAGGTATAACATATTTAACATATTTCAATATTTATTTTTTGAAGAGGGCATAGTACTCCTCTCTGTGTATAAAGTAAGCTTATTTTGAAAGCTCATGATTACTCAGAATTAATATTTTCACTTATTGAATAATAAGAGAAGTTACTCTAATTTGGTTACCAGTTTTCTTCATCAAACTGCTAGTGACTTAAAAATTACATGATATCAGTTAGGAAATTCATTTGGCTCTTATAACAGAGAATCAATGAAGAATTGGGAATGAAAAAATACATTTTCTGACAAATGAAAGCAGGAAGATTTTGTCTAATTTAACAGACTTTCACTGAAAGTAATAAAAGGCAAAAAAAATGAAGATCAAAGAAAATAATAAGTGGATAAATACAAACAAAGATTGGTTGTAGAAAAAAGTATTAGAATATTTTTGGGGGATGGGCTGATTGGAGTTATGTATTTTCGTCATTTTATTGTTCAAGTGGAAAATAAGAATATTAACTTTGATAAGTTAAGTCTAGAATTTCTAGGGTAACCTTAAAAAAGAAATATCATATATGACTTTGAAACAAGCGATAGGGAAGAAATCATGCTGAGAAATAATAGTTAAACAAAAAACTGAAAAGGGAAAATAAAATAAGCAAAAATAGTAGGATAAATTAAAATCACAGATAAAGTGTTAGAAAAAATACAATACAATATATTGTAATTACAATAAATATAAATGAGTTAAATGTTCTTGTTGAAATGCAAAGATTGTGAAGCTGAACTTAAAAATTGATCTCTAGGACTTCATCAAAATATAAAAACTCTTGCTCCATGAAAAATCCTATTAAGAAGATAAAAAGGGAAGGTACAAATTTGGAGAAAATATTTGCAAACCATATGGCTGACAAAGGACTTGTTTTAGTTTCCTAAGCTTCCTTAAAGCAGATACCGTAAAGTGGATTGGCTTAAATAAGGGAATGTATTAGCTTATAGTTTGAGGCCAAGAAATGTCCAAATCAAGGTGTCATAAAAAAGATGCTTTCTTCCTGAAGACTGGCTTCCAACTATCCTTGGCTCCTCTGCCATGAGTCAAGGCATGTGTTGGTTTCTCTTTTCTTCTGGGTTTCATTGATTTCAAGCTTCTTCTTCCATGGCTTACTCTCTCTCACATTCTGTACTCATCCCACTTATAAAGGACTCCAGTATGAGGAAATAAGACATGTCATGAATGAGGTGGGTGTGCTTGTTTGAAAGTGTTGTGTACCCCAGAAAAGCCATGTCCTTTAATCCTGATTCAATATTGTAGGGTGGAAACTTTGGTTAAATTGTTTCCATGGAAATGTGACACACCTAATTGTGGGTGTGGCCTTTTTATTAGATGAAGTTGTGACTCTGCCCATTCAATGTGGGTCTTGATTAGTTTAATGGAGCCCTTTAAAAAGGGAAACATTTTGGAGTTGCTTCAGAGCTGACAAAGACAGAAATGTAGAAAGAAAACACCCCTCGGAAAGCTGTTTGAAACCATAAGCTAAAGGACTAGCAGATGCCAGCCATGTGCCTTCCCAGCTGACAGAGCTGTTTGGATGCCGTTGGCCTTTCTTGAAGCAAGGTATCTTTCTCTGAATACCTTAGTTCAGGAATTTTTATGGCCTTAGAACTGTAAACTTATAACCTAATAATTTCCCTTTATAAAAGCCAACCAATTTCTGCTATATTGCATTCTGACAGCATTTAAACTAATACAGTAGGCTACCTCTTAACTGAAGTAGCTTCCTCAAAAAGTCCTACTTATAGTGGGTCTACACACAGAGGAATGCATTAGATTTAAGAACATGTTTTTTTTTCTGGTGTACATATAGCTTCAAACCACCACATGTATATGTATATATACTCAATGATAAAAGTAATTGAGACTTCTGCTTGACAAAAAAGGTAACATGTCTCTCCAGCTTGCCCTTCTCCCACATAATCTTTGACCAACTAGCGAAAAATGGTAGAACCATCTCTCTCAAAACTCTGGAAAACAGTTAAAGGGGTTGTAGTAACCGGGTGACTGCTACATGAAGAAAATAATGCTTTAAAAATGGAAGGATAAGCTCATGGCACTCTTTCTGGCTTCTTCACCACACCTCACCTGGTAGGTGTCGAGCTGACCTGCTCTTACATTGTGGGTCCCTGGCCGTGATCTGGAGGGAACAGAGTGGCCACTGTGTGCATACTGGAGTGCCTGTATGTCAATGCCAATCTATCTAGTGGTAATGTGAAAGACTAAACAAGAATCTCATCTCTCACTTACCTTTCTAAGACTTGCCCAGAAGGCAGAAGTAGCTTGCAGACAGCTAACACAGTAGAAGAAACAGTTAAGTCAAAGTGGCCCAGAGGCTAAGGATTTCTGGCTTCAAGACATAGAGAACCCACTATGGGGAGGGGGAGAGTCTATTTCACAGGGAATAGAGGGGACATTTGAATTACTGTTAACTGAGAAATTCCAGGAATTGTAAGGCTACAAGTCCAGGAGAAGATTCAGACTCAGTTGATGGAGGGAAGCTTTCATCTTCACTTTCATCTTCAGCTAATCTTCTTGACAGGAGGTGTGTTATATTTGAAGCTGTTAGGTACCCCATAAAAGGTCATGTTCTTTTAATCCATGCCTATAGGTGTAGATCTATTGTAGGTGGGACCTTTTGATTAGGTTATTTCAATTGAGATGTGGCCCATCTCTTTCAAAGTGGGTCTTAATCTCCTTGTTGGAGTCCTTTATAAGTGGATAAAGGACACACAGAAAAAGCCCAAAGAAGAAATTAAGAGATGCCCCAGAGAAGTTAAAAGAAGACCCAGAGAAGCTCAAAGAAAAAGCTACTGGAACCAGTAGGTGAAAGCAACAAAACCTGGGAGAGAAGGGCCAGGAGATGCTGGCTATGTGCTTTCCCACATGACAGAGATTTCACAGATGCTGGTAGCCTTTCTTCAAAGAAGGCATCGACCTATTAATGCCTTAATTTGGACATTTTCACAGACTTAGAGCTGTAAAGTTGTAAGTTATTAAATCCCCTTTATAAAAGTCAACCCATTTCTGGTATATTGCCCTCTGGTAGCTTTAGCAAACCAAAATAGGAGTTTTATATTCGGAAGGAGAGCATCAGCCAATACAGACCCAATTTGCAAAGACCATGAATGGTGTATTTTGCATTTGTTTGCTTTTTTTAGCTTCAGGCCCTCAAGAAAATCTTTGCAATATCAATAGCTGGGCAAAAACTTAAGAAAAAACTGTGTCAGCCCTAAATTCCAGAATTATTATTTTAACATACTAAAGTACAGTGTGCAACAAAGGATATAAGGCAAACAAAGAGATTAGATAAAAATCCAGAAACTGTCAATCAGGTATAACAGACTTTGCACACAACTGATGAAAACTTTTTTTTTAAGAGCTCTTCAGTGCGCTTAAGGAGATAAAGGAAAACATAGAGAAAGAACTAAAAGACAGCAGAAAAACAATGAATGAGGAATATGAGAATCTCAATAAGGAGATAGACACCTTTAAAAGGCACCAAACACAAATACTGGAGTTGAATACCATGAAAACCGAAATGAAAAAAAATTTCTAGAGAGTCTAAAAAGCAGATTGGAGTTGGCAGAAGAAGGAATCAGTAAACTTGAACATGATAGCTGAAATGATTAGGGCTGAGGAGCAGAAAGAAAGAATAATAAAAATGAACAAACAGAGCCTGTGGTGATTTGAAGCTATGAACCCCAGAAAAACATGTTCCCAAACTGAATCCTGTGGGTGTGAGCAATTTTAAATAGGAACTTTTGATGAGGTTAATTCAGATAAAGTTCAGCCCAGGATGTGTCTTAATCCTATTACTGAAGGCTGTATAGGGAAGGTCCCAGGAGAGAAAAAGGCACAGATGGAACAACCAGAAGCTGAAAGTCAATGGAAGGGAATAGGGAGAGAAGAGAAGGGAGAATCCAACACAGGCAACCATATGCATTGCCATTTTACAGAGGAATCAAAGACCAAGGATCACCTGTAGCCAGTCCCAGAATGCCAGTGTGATGGTCTGAAGCTGTATGTACCCCAGAAAAGATCATGTTTTTTAAATCCAGTCTTATGGGTGTAGACCTACTGTAGGTGGGACCTTTAAATTTGGTTGTGTAGGTTGAGATGTGACCCACTTCTTCCAAGGAGGGTCTTAATCCTCTTACTAGCATCTTTAATAAGAGGATAAAAGGCAGAAAAAAAGCTACTGAGAAATTAATAGAGAAAGACCTACAGAAGCTAAGAGAGACAGATAATAAAAGGAAACATGCAGAAGCTCAGAGAAGCAATGAAACCTGGGAGAGAAAGACCAGCAGATATGACTAGGTGCCTTGCTATCTGACAGAGGAGCCCAAGCTCATCAGTAGCTGATTGTCAGATTCCAGGTATTGTCTTATTGATGTGGACATTTTCACTGTCTCAGAATTGTAAACTCACAAATTAATAATCCCCATTGTAAAAGCCAGTCCATTTCTGTTCATTTCATTAGCTTTAGCAAACCAAAACAGCTAGTCTTTGGGAAGAAAGTAACACCTGTATGATGTCTTGATTTGGACTTCTCCTAACCTCAAAACCATGAGCCAATAAATTTCCAACACTTAAGCCACCCCATTCCATAGTATTTGCTTTAGCAATGAGAAAACAAAAACACACATTATGAGCATCCCAGAAGGAAAAGAGAGAAAGGGGCAAGAGGAATATTTGGGAAATAATTGCAGAAAACTTCCTAAATTCAATGAAAAGTAATACAAATATTCAAGAATCCCAGTGAATTCCAAACAAGATAAATTCAAACAGAAGCAAGTCCAAACACACAGTAGTTAAACTGTCAAATGTCAAGGACAAAGAGAGTTCAGGAGCTTCAAGAGAAAAGCAATATTATGTATAAGGGGGCCCCAATAATTTCTCAAAATATTGGAGAATATACAAGCTCATAAAGACAGAAATTAGAGTACACGTTGCTAGTGGCAGGAAGTAGGGAAAATGAAAAGTTAATGTATTATGAGCATTAGGTTTCTATTTGGAGAGAGGGGAAAGTTTTAGGAATGGAAGTTGGTGAGAATAGTGTAATATTGCAAATGCGATTAATCCCATTGAATGGTTTGCTTGGGAGTGGTTGATATGGGAAAGTTTATATTGTATATATGCTCCCATGATAAAAAAATTAAATAAAGAAGAACTATACATACAATGACAATTCAGTACAATACATAATCCTGGGTGGAATCTATCAAGGGTGAAGAAAAGACTCAATGGAACATGCTGATCAAATGGTGGAGCGGAATGATTCAGGGTTCTGTCCCTCTAGAAGCTTCAAACAACTAGCAAGAATTGGCAGAATATCTTTCTCAAAGCTTCAGAAAATAGTTAAAGGACTTCAGTAACAGAGTAAGTGTCAAATCAAGGAAGAGGTAAATTAAGAGCAGTGGCATCTTGTGGTACCCTGGCTAGACCCTTCTCCACCCTTTAATGGCTTGGCACAGAGATGGCCCATGCTCCAAGTACAGATACCTATTACCTGTCCCAGAGAGAGCAAAGCAACCTTCATGCACATATTAGGAATATGTATATGTGACCCAATCTCTTTAGTGGTGGTATGAGGGACTTGCTGTCTGGGAAATCCTCTACATGTAGGAAGCAGCTCATGGAAGTCTGCTACAGAACACTGTGGAAGAGCAGTAAGTCATGCTACATAGGGTAAGAAATGCTATGTAGGGCTATAGGACAGGGCAGCACCTGGACCATGAGGATATTGTTTCCTAGGAAAGAGGGGACAGTCAGAACTGTGTAAATGGGGGAGTACCTTGGGCCACACTTGTATGCCCAGGACAATATGCTTTTGCAGAAAGCAAGGCCCCTACACTTTGGCTTGGAGCTGTTCACTAAGCTCATCCATAGTTAAACCCTGAAGAATAGTACTCAGACAGGTCAATTTTCAAAGACTATGAAAGGTAATTTCTCTCTTTCTTTTTTTCTTCTTTTTTTGTTAAGTTCTAGGAGTCAAAGAAAGCTCTGACATAACATTAGTTGAATACAAGCTTAAGAACAGAAGCCTCAGAATCTAAATTCCAGAGACAACATAATAAAATATCAAAATATCTAGGTTTCAACAAAAGAACATACAAAGAAACAGGAAGTGATGGTCCAGGCAAAAAAGAAAATTTATTATATACCATCAGTGAGCATGAGAAAACTTGGTACATACCTGATAAAAAATTCAAAAAATTGTCCTCAATAGGCTTAGAGAGCTAAAGGAAAATATAGCCTAAGAACTAAGGAACTTTAGGGTCATTCTCCAGGATAGACCATGTGTTACATAACAAAACAAGTCTTAATAAATTTAAGAATATTGAAATCATAAATGTTTCTACTCTGACAACAATGGACTGAACCTAGAAATCAATAAAAGAGGTGAACTAAAAATGTCACATACATGTGGAAATTAAGCAACACATGCTAAACAACCAGTAGGTTAAATAGTAAATCACAACAGTAATTAGGAAATATCTTGAAGCAGGTGAAATTGAAAACTTCATATAAATAAATATATGTAAAAATGCATTTTTAAAAAATTTACTCTCAGAACTGCCTTTCCTCTATCCCATAAGTTTTGATATAATACATTTTAATTGAGAAATGCTCATACACATACAGTCCATATATGATATACAATCAATGGCTCACAATGTCTTCACATGATCATGTACTCATCACCATGACAACTTTTACAATATTTGCATCACTCCAAAAAAAGACATAAAAAAAAAAATCCAAGAAAAAAAATTGTAGCTTTAAATGCTTACATTAAAAAAGAGGAGGGTGGTGCAATGGGGGCTCAGTGGCAGAATTCTCAACTGCCATGCCAGAGACCTGGGTTCAAGTCCCAGAGCCTGCCCATTCCAAAAAGAAAAAGAGAAGAAGAAAGATTACAGATGGAGAAACTAGACAAAGAAGAGTAAATGCAACCCAAAGGGAGCAGAAGGAAGTAAATAACAAAGATTATATCAGAGTAAATAAAATAGAGAATCCACAAAACCAAAATTGGATGTTTGAAAGACCAATAATATCAACAATTTTTTAGCTACAATGAGAAAGGAAAAAAGAGAGAGGACTCAAAAAACCAAGGCCAGAAATGAGAGGGGGACATTACTATTGACCTACTGAAATAAATGGATTATAAGAGGGCACCATGACCAGCTATTCATCAACAAATTAGATAACCTAGATGAAATAGACAAATTCTTAGAAACATACAAACTACCTATCTTGATTCAAAAATAAATAGAAGGTTTCAACAGACCAATAACAAGTAAAGAGATTGAGTCAGTAATCTAAAACCTCCCAACAAGAAAATTCCAGGACCAAATGGCTGCACTGGTAAATTTTTCCAAACATTCCAAGAACTAGCAACAATCCTGCTCAACTCTTTCAAAAAACTGTCTGAGGAGAGAAAACTTCCAATTTAATTCTATGGCACTGGTATCACCCTAATACCAGAAAAAAAAATTGCACACCAATATCCTTCATCAATAGAGGTGCAAGCATCATCAACAAAATACCAGCAAACTTAACTGAACAGCACATTAGGAGTTCTAGACCATGACCAATGGGCTTTACCCCATATACTGGTTTGAAACTGTTATTTACCCAAGAAAAGCCATACTCTTAATCCAATTACGTGGAGATACATTATAGGGTGGGACCTTTTGATTAGGTTGTTTCCATGGAGAGGTGACCCCACCTATTCAAAGTGGGTCTTAATTTGCTTACTGGAGTCCTTTACAAATGAGACATTTTGGAAAAAGTACAGATGCTTGGAGAGCCAACACAGACAGCAGAGAGATGAAACCAAGGAAATGCCCCAGTAGATGCTAGAAGCTGAAGAGTCATTTGAAGCCAGAAGCTAGGAGAGAGAGACAGCAGACGTTGCCATATACTTTCTCATGTAACAAAGAAACCCTGGGCACAATAAGCTTTCCTTGAGTGAAGTTATTCTCTTGTTGATGCCTTAATTTTGACATTTTCATGACCTTACAATAGTAAATTTGTAACTAAATAAATTTCCCTTATAAAAGCCAATCCATTTCTAGTATATTGCACTTTGGCAACTCTAGCAAACTGAAAAATCTTAGTATTGCAAGGGTGGTTGAAATCAGAAAATTGACTAATATAATACAACCTATTAATGAAAAAAGAGAAAAAAAACCACGATCATCTGAATTGACACCGGAAAAGCATTTAACAAAATCCAGCATCACTTTTCTGAGAAAAGATTTTTTTTTTAATAGACACTGTCTCCTCAAGTACTTTTTTTTTTTTTTTACTTTTTTTGTGAAAAATAACATATATACCAAAAAAGCAATAAATTTCAAAGCACATCACATCGATTAATCATAGAACAGATTTCAGAGTTTAGTATGAATTACAATTCCACAATTTTAGGTTTTTACTTCTAGTTGCTCTAAAATACTGGAGGCTAAAAGAAATATCAATAAATGATTCAGCAATCATACTCATTTGTTAAAAACTTATCTTCTCTGTATAGCTCCACCATCACCTTTGATCTTTTTCTCATTCTTTAGTGATATCTGGACTATGCCAATTCTAACTTTTTTGTGTTTCCTCAAGGGACCTTTCCAATGCTTTAAAAATATCTGCTTAATATACTCTGGGATGTAGCCAGGCATTGCATTAAGCTATACAGGATTAAAGACTCTCATTCTTGTTCTGGGATCCCTGTGTTTGGATTGTTTAAATAATCCATCCAGACAGGTTGAGTTAGATTATGTGCTACAGAAAACTTAAGTTCTGGAAAAAATAAATCTTTCTTTCTTTGGTCTCAAAGAGTAAATCTCATTTACTCTTAAATGAGATTTACTCTTAAAATATACCTAATGTCTTCCTTTCCCCTGTATTCTGAATTACCTTAATCCAGACTTGATCAGCTTCATTATTATCTCCAAATACCAGGTTATTACATATATAAAACAGCCTCTAAAAATCCAGAAATAACAATTACCTCTCTGAACTAAATGTGACTGCTATAAGAGCTTAAAATCTAGGCCTCTGTTTTCTTATAAGTATTTTCTAAATAAGACCATACAGTATTTGCTCTTCTGTTTCTGGCTTATTTTGCCTTATCAAATGTCCCACATGTTGATTTGCAATGTTGCATGCCTCACAATTTTGTTCATTTTGTAGCAGCACAATATTTGATGGTATGTATACACCACTGTTCACCAATCTACTTAGTCAGCACATCCTTTAGCCACCTCCATGCATTGGGTGTCATATATACTTTCCAAAGTCGACAGTCCATCAATACTATCAATTTTAGAAAATTTCATTGTTCCCAAGAGAAAGATAACCAATAAACACATCCTCACCAAACAGAAAATCAAAACTTTCCTTAACTCTTATCCCTCCCCCCATTGTTTACCCTTGGTGTTCCTGTGATACTGTTGGGGTTTTCATGTTAAACATAGCCCATAGTTCACAACAGCAGTTTTCCCCTAAACCCCAAACTTATACACTCTTTGCACAAGATTCATAACTTTGTAGTAGCTCATGCAAGAACTTTTTATGTCTGTAGTGTTAATTAGTGTGACACATGGGTCTATAAAACCCCTTTCAATCAGGTTCACCTTCAATATGGTAATATTATTTATAGACTCACTAGTGAATTGCCTCCGCTTCTATCTACTCCCTTATATTTAAGTTCAATCTCATTAGCTAACCATTTACCCATCTCTATCTCTGTGTATCTCTAGGCCCACTGTATTCTGCATTATAAGGCTCTGAGTTTACCATTACCATGGTCATAAAAGTAGAATCATACAGTATCTTACTCCTTTGTGCCTGGCTTATTTCACTCAGCATTTTGTCCTCAATGCTCAACCATTGTATGTGCTTCAGGACATCATTTCATCTTACTGCTGCATAATATTCCATCATATGTATATACCACATTTTGTTAATCCACTCATCTGTTGATGGGCATTTGGGTTGTTTACATCTTTTGGCAACTGTGAATAATGCTTCTATAAACATTGGTGTGCAAATGTCTGTTTATGTTACTTCTTTCAGCTCTTCTGAGTATGTAAAATTAGTGGTATTGCCAGGTGACAGGATAGTTTGATATTTAGTTTTCTGAAGAACTGCCAAACTGTCTACCATTGTACCATTATATATTCCTCCCAGCAGTGCAAAAATGTCCCAATTTCTCCACATTCTCTCCAGCATTTGTAGTTTCCTGTTTGTTTAATAGATGCCATTCTTATAGGTGTGAAGTGGTATTGCATTGTAGCCTTCATCTGCATTTCCCTTATAGTTAATGAGAATGAGCATCTCTTCATGTGCTTTTGAGCTGTCTGTATTTGCTTTTCAGAAAAATGCCTTTTTATATCTTAGCCCATTTTATAATTGGGCTGTTTGTTCTTTTGTTGTTGTGTTGTATGGTCTCTTTAGGTATAGAGGATATCAAACTTTTATCCAGGGTGTGATTTCCAAGTATTTTCTCCTATTGAGTTGACTGCCACTTCACCTTTTTGACAAAGTCTTTTGAGGCCCAAAAGCATTTGATTTTGAGGAGTTTCCATTTATTTACTTTTCTTTTTGTTGCTTGTGCTTTGTCTATAAAGTTTAGGAAGTTACTTCCTATTTTATGGTCTAGAAGATGTTTCCCTACATTTTCTTCTAAGAGCTTTATGGTACTGGTTCTTATATTTTGGTATTTGAACCACTTTGAGTTAATTTTTGTATAGGGTGTAAGGTAAGGGTCTTCTTATTCTTTTGGCTATTGATATCCATTCTTCCATGCCCACTTATTGAAATGACTATTCAGTGGATTTGGGGGCCTTGTGAAAGATCAGTTGACCGTAAATTTGGTGGCCTATTTCTGCGCTCTTTATTTGATTCCATTGAATCAAATAAACGGAAAGATATCTTTGTGCTAGTACCATGCTGTTTCAACCACTGTGGCTTCACAATAAGTTTTAATCAGGAAGTGTTAATTGTTCCTCATGCTTTCTTTTTCTTTTTTATTTCTATTAAAATTTTTTTTTAATACCAAAAAAAAACACCAAACAAACGCAAACCTTCTTAACTTATGATCATTCCGTTCTACATATATAATCAGTAATTCACAATATCATCACATAGTTGCATAGTCATCATCATGATCATTTCTTGGAACATTTGCATCTATTCAGAAAAAGAAATAAAAAGAAAACAGAAAAAAACTCATACATACCATCCCCCTTATTCCTCCCTTTCATTGATCACTAGCATTTCAATCTAAATTTATTTTAACAATTGTTCCCCCAACTATTTATTTTTATTCCATATGTTTTACTCATCTGTTGATAAGGTAGATAAAAGGAGCATCGGACACAAGGTTTTCATAGTCACATAGTCAAATTATGAAAGGTGTATCATTATACAGTTATCTTCAAGAAACACGGCTACTGGAACACAGCTCTACATTTTCGGGCACTTCCCTCCAGCCTCTTCACTACATCTTGACTAAGAAGGTGTTATCTATTTAATGGGTCAGAATAACCTCCAGGATAATCTCGAATCTGTTGGGAATCTCTCAGCCATTGACACTTTATCTTATTTCCCCCTTTTGGTCAAGAAGGTTTTCTCAATCCCTTGATGCTGAGTCTCAGCTCATTCTAGAGGTTTTCTCAATCGCTTGATGCTGAATGTGAAGAGGTTTTACATTCAGGTCTGTTACACACTCTGCTCATTCTAGGATTTCTGTCCCACGTTGCCAGTCATGTCCCACATAGACAGGGGGAGGGCAGTGAGTTTGCTTATTGTGTTGGCTGGAGAGAGAGGCCACATCTGAGCAACAAAAGAGGTTCTGTTGGGGTGACTCTTAGGCCTAATTTTAAGTAGGCTTGACCTATTCTTTGTGGGGTTAAGTTTCATATGAACAAACCCCAAGACTGGGGGCTCAGCCTATAGCTTTGGTGGTCTGCATTGCTTGTGAGAATATCAAATTCAACTTGGGGAAGTTGAATTTTTCCCCTTTCTCACCATTCCCTGAAGGGGACTTTGCAAATACATTTTAATTCACTGTTCAAATCACTCTGGTATTTATCGGGGCATCACGCTGGACAAACCAACAAAATCTCATGTCTTATTCAAGGTTCCATGTACTTATGGTGTTCAATTAAGCTGTCTGCATAAGTTATATTAGGAAATGCACTAGTCAAAATATAAATTTTGTACCAAATAAACATTTTTTGCTTTTGTATCACTCTTAAGTTAAATTTTAAAATATTAATTACCATCTGTTTTCAGCACCCTGCAGTAATGACATTCCTTTGTTCTTCCTCATGCAAAAATATTTTTTAAATTTGTACATTTAGTCACTATCATTATATACTCTAGGCATTCCTAGATTATAGCATCTCAGTCTTCATCATCTATTTTTCTTTCTGATTTCATTTATGTCTCCAGCCCTCCTCCCTCTATCATTCTCACATTCAATTTCATTCAGCATTTTAACATAATTATATTACAGTTAGGTAGTATTGTGCTGTCCATTTCTGAATTTTTGCATTCAGTTCTGTTGCACAATCTGTATCCCTTCAGCTCCAATTACCCAATATCTTACCCTATTTCTACCTCCTGATGGTCTCTGTTACTAATGAAATTCTCCAAGTTTATTCACTAATGTCAGTTCATATCAGTGAGATCATACAGTATTTGTCTTTTTGTTTCTGGCTAATCTCACTCAGCATAATGTCCTTAAGGCCATCCGTGTTGTTACATACTTTAAAACTTTATTCTGTCTTACAGCTGCAAAATATTCCATCATATGTATATGCCACAGTTTGTTTAGCCACTCATCTGTTGATGGACATTTGGGCTGTTTCCATCTCTTCACAATTGCAAATAATGCTGCTATAAACATTGATGTGCAAATGTCCATTTGTGTCCTTGCCCTCATATCGTCTGAGTAGATACCTAGCAATTGTATTGCCAGGTTGTATGGCAATTCTATATTTAGCCTTTTGAGGAACCACTAAACTGCCTTCCACAGCAGTTGTACCATTTGACATTCCCACCAACAGTGGGTAAGTGTGCCTCTTTCTCCATGTCCTCTCCAGCACTTGTCGTTTTCTGTTTTATTGATAATGACCATTCTGGTGGGTGTGAGATGATATCTCATTATGGCTTTGATTTGCATTTCTCTAATAGCCCGGGAAGTTGAGCATCTCTTCATGTGCCTTTTGGCCATTTGTATTTCCCCTTCTGAGAGTGTGTGTTCAATTTTTTTGCCCATTTTGTAATTGGGTTTTCTGTCTTTTTGTTATCGAGTTGAACAATCGCATTGTAAATTCTGGATACTAGAACTTTATCTGATATATTGTTCCCAAATATTGTCTCCATTGTGTAGCCTGTCTTTTTATTTTCTTGATGAAGTTCTTTGATGCACAAAAGTGTTTAATTTTGAGGAGTTCCCATTTCTTTCTTTCTTAGTTCAATGCTTGTGCTTTGGGTATAAGGTCTAGGAAACTGCCTCCTATTATAAGATTTATAAGATATTTCCCTACATTGTCTTCTAACAGTTTTATGGTCTGAGATCTAACGTTTAGGTCTTTGACCCATTTTGAGTTAATTTTTGTATAGGATGTGAGATATGGGTCCTCTTTCATTCTTTTGCATATGCATATTCAGTTCTCTAGGCACCATTTATTGAAGAGACTATTCTGTCTCAGGTGAGTTGGCTTGACTGTCTGATCAAAGATCAGTTGTCCATAGATGAGAGGGACACTCTATTCGATTCCATTGGTCAGTCTATCTATCTTTATGCCAGTACCATGCTGTTTTGACCACTGTAGCTTCATAATATGCCTTGAAGTCTGGTATCGTGAGACCTCTGACTTCATTTTTCTTTCTCAGGATACCTTTAGCTAATCAGGGCACCCTGCCTTTCCAGATAAATCTGGTTATTGGCTTTTCTATTTCTGAAAAGTAAGTTTTTGGTATTTTAATTGGTATTGCATTGAATCTGTAAATCAGTTTAAGTAGAATTGACATCTTAACTATATTTAGTCTTCCAATCTATGAACATTTATTTAGGTCTTCTGTGATTTCTTTTAACAATTTCTTCTAGTTTTCTTTGTAGAAACCTTTTGTCTCTTTAGTTAAATTTATTCCTAAATATTTTATTCTTTTGGTTGCAATTGTAAATGGAATATTTTTTCTTGATTCCCTCTCAGATTGTTCATTATAGTGTATAGAAGCACTACAGATTTTTGAGTGTTGCTCTTGTATCCTGCCACTTTGCTGTACTCATTTATTAGCCCTAGTAGTTTTGCTGTGGATTTTTCAGGGTTATTGGCATATAGTATCATATCATCTGCAAACGGTGATAGTTTTACTTCTTCCTTTCCAATTTTGATGCATTGTATTTCTTTTTCTTGTCTAATTGCTCTGGCTAGAACCTCCAACACAATGTTGAATAACAATGGTAATAGTGGACATCCTTGTTTTGTTCCCGATCTTAGGGGGAAAATTTTCAGTTTTCCCCATTGAGGATGATGCTAGGTGCAGATTTTTCATATATTCCCTTTATCATGTTGAGGAAGTTCCCTTCTATTCCATTCTTTTGAAGTCTTTTCAACAGGAAAATATGTTGAATTTTGTCAAATGCTTTTTCTGCATCAATCGAGATTGTCATGTGGTTTTTCTGCTTTGATTTGTTGATATGGTGTATTACGTTAATTGATTTTCTTATGTTGAACCATCCTTGCATACCTGGGATGAATCCTACTTGGTCATGGTGTATAATTCTTTTAATGTGTTGCTGGATTTGATTTGCTAGAATTTTGTTGAGGATTTTTGTGTCCATATTCATTAGAGAGATTGGTTTGTAGTTTTCTTTTTTGTAATATCTTTGTCTGGCTTTGGTATGAGGGTGATGTTGGCTTCATAAAATGAATTAGGTAGCTTTCCCTCCTTTTCAATTTTTTTGAAGAGTTTGAGCAGGATTGGTACTAATTCTTTCTGGAATGTTTGTTAGAATTCACATGTGAAGCCATCTGGTGGACTTTTCTTTTGGGGAGTTTCTTAACGACTGATTCAATTTCTTTACTTGTGATTGGTTTGCTGAGGTCATCTATTTTTTCTCGAGTCAAAGTTGGTTGTTCATGCCTTTCTAGAAAGTTGTCCATTTCATCTACATTGTCGTATTATTAGCATAAAGTTGTTCATAGTATCCTGTCATTACTTCCTTTATTTCTGCTGGGTCAGTGATTATGTCTCCTCTTCCATTTCTGATCTTATTTATTTGCATCCTCTCTTCCTCTTTTTGTCAATCTTGCTAAGGGTCCATCAGTCTTATTGATTTTCTCATCGAAACAGCTTCTGGTTTTGTTGATTTTCTCAATTGTTTTCATGTTCTCAATTTCATTTATTTCTGCTATAATCTTTGTTATTTCTTTCCTTTTGCTTGCTTTGGGGTTAGTTTGCTGTTCTTTCTCTACTTCTTCCAAGTGGACAGTTAATTCCTTGATTTTTTCCCTTTCTTCTTTTTTTGATATAGGCATTTAGAGCAAAAAATTTCCCCCTTAGCACTGCCTTTGCTGCGTCCCATAAGTTTTGATATGTTGTGTTTTCATTTTCATTTGACTTGAGATATTTACTGATTTCTCTTGTAATATCTTCCTTGACCCACTGGTTGCTTAAGAGTGTGTTGCTGAGCCTACACATATTTGTGAATTTTCTGGCACTCTGTCTATTATTGATTTCCAGCTTCATTCCTTTATGATCTGAGAAAGTGTTTTTGTATGATTTCAATCTCTTTAAATTTATTGAGACTTGCTTTGTGACCCAGCATATGGTCTATCCTTGAGAATGATCCATTAGCACTTGAGAGTATGGTGTATCCTGCTGTTGTGGGCTGTGATGCTCTACAAATGTCTGTTAAGTCTAGCTCATTTATTGTATTATTCAAATTCTCTGTTTCTTTATTGATCCTGTGTCTAGATGTTCTGTTCATTGTTGAGAGTGGGGAATTGAAGTCTTCCACTATTATGGTAGATGTGTCTATTTCTCTTTTCAGTGTTTTCAGTGTTTGACACATGTATTTTGGAGCATTCTGGCTCGGTGTATAAATATGTATGATTGTTATGTCTTGCTGAATTTTTCATTTTATTAATACACACATCCTTCTTTGTCTCTTTTAACTGTTTACATTTGAAGTCTAATTTGCTGGATATTAGTAAAGCTACTCCTGCTCTTTTCTGATTGTTAGTTGCATGAAATATCTTTTCCCAAGCTTTCACTTTCAATGTATGTTTATCCTTGGGTCTAAGATGTGTTTCCTGTAGATAGCTTATAGATGAGTCCTGTTTTTTAATCCATTCTGCCAGTCTATGTCTTTTGATTGGGGAGTTTAATCCATTAACATTTAGTGTTAGTACTGTATGGGTAGTATTTTCTTCTACCATCTTGGTTTTTGGGTTTTATATGTCATATCTAATTTTTCTTCCTTTTATTTTACTGTTAGCCTTCCTTTCTACACTCTTCTCCACACCTCTCTCTCCTGTCTTTTCGTATCTGCCTCTAGTGCTCCCTTTAGTATTTCTTGCAGAGCCGATCTCTTGGTCACAAATTTCCTCAGTGATTTTTTGTCTGAAAAATGTTTTAATTTCTCCCTCATTTTTGAAGGACAGTTTTGCTGGATATAGAATTCTTGGTTGGCAGTTTTTCTCTTTTAGTAATTTAAATATATCATTTTACTGTCTTCTTGTCTCATGGTTTCTGCTGAGAAATCTACACATAGTCTTATTGGACTTCCCTTGTATGCTATGGATTGCTTTTCTCTTGCTGCCTTCAAGATCCTCTCTTTCTCTTTGATCTCTGACATTCCGGTTAGTAAGTGTCTTGGAGTACCTCTATTTGGGTCTATTCTCTTTGGGGTATACTGCATTTCTTGGATCTGTAATTTTAAGTCTTTCATAAGAGTTGGGAAATTTTCAATGATAATTTCCTCCATTAGTTTTTCTCCTCCTTTCCCCTTCTCTTCTCCTTCTGGGAAACCCACAACACTTATATTTGTGCACTTCATATTGTCATTCAATTCCTGAGTCCCTGCTCATATTTTTCCATTTTTTCCCCCTAGATTTTCTTTTGCTTGTTGGATTTCAGATGTTCCATCCTCCAATTTGCTAATCCTATCTTCTGTCTCTTGAAATCTAACATTGTAAGTTTCCATTGTTTTTTTTTATCTCTTCTATTGTGCCTTTCATTCCCATAAGTTCTGTGGTTTGTTTTTTCAGACTTTCAATTTCTTCTTTTTGTTCATTCCTTGCCTTCTTTATATCCTCCCTCAAGTCACTGATTTGTTTTTTGATGAGGTTTTCCATGTCTGTTTGTATATTCTGAATTAATTTTTTCAACTCCTGTATGTCATTTGAATTGTTGGCTTATTCCTTTGACTGGGCCATATCTTCAATTTTCCTAGTGCAATTTGTTATTTTTTGCTGGTGTCTAGACATTTAATTACCTTAATTAGTTTATTCTGGAGATTGTTTTCAGTTCTTTTACCTAGGGTTTTCTTACTGAATGAATTTGTTGCCTGTCTGTTCTTTGACATTCAGTTCAGCTTTTTCTGGACCACTAGCTTAGATTTTGTCTAATGGAGGAGAATTCTTCAGTGCTTGTTTTCTTGTTTCTTGCTCTGCCTATATGGTGCCTTCCCCTCGCCATCCCCCCTTAGGAGGGTCTACTTAGGTATTATAGACCCCAGAAGGATTTTCCCAGACCAAACTGGCCTCCTGTCAGGAGGAAAGTGTCCCCTGCATCAGTTTTCTCTGAGGGTGAGACCCAGTAGATTCAAAGACTTTCCTTTGAAGTCTCTGGACTCTGTTTTTCTTATCCTGCCCAGTATGTGGCACTTGTCTGCCTGCAGGTCCCACCAGCATAAGATGATGTAGTATCTTTAACTTTGGCAGACTCTCCCTGCTGGGGGCATGGTGGAGATAGAGGAGAGGTTGTAGGCTTGTTTTAATGGCTTCAAATTACCAAGCCCTGGGGTCTGAATTCCTTGATGGAGGGATTCCACCTAAGTTGGAACTCAACCCTCCTTGGGGAAAGAACAGGCTTCAGACAAGCTCTCAAACAAGCTCTCAAACAATGCCTGGGGCAGTTGCAGCCTAAGAAGCCCTGCCACTGTATTCAAAGGCAGTCAAGCCTTTGTAGAAACACAGCCATAAAAACTTCCATATCTTTTTTTTCTTTTTCCGTTAGCCCTGCCCTCTTGGCACCAGGGCAAAAATCAGGGACCCCTGCTTTGACCAGGTTCACCTGAGCTGGTGGCCTATTTTTAGTAGTCAGAATTTGTGAATTAATTCCACACTTGAAGCTTAGTTGCACTCGGTCCCTGCTGCTGATAAAGTCCCTTTCCTTTCCCCTCTGGGAAGCAGCCTGTGGGGGAGGAGCACCAGCCACTGCATCTTGGGGAACTCACGGTTTTGGGGGGGCTCGCTGCCGGTCCAGCTGGTTCAGACTGGGATATGCTGTGTGTCTGGTCACTGACGTGGCCCCAGGAGCTGTTCTGTACAGGTCCTGGTTATTTAGTAGCTGTTTTGGAGGACAAACTAAATCCCACACCTTGCTAAGCCTCCATCTTGGCACCTCCCCCCATTCTCTTGCTTTCTTTTGTAGCATGCTTTTGGCACTTCAGGGTCTCTTTCTCTTCCAAATGAATTTGGTAACTAGCTTTTCTAAGTCTTCAAAATAAGTTGTTGGAATTTTGATTGAAACTGCATTGAATTTATAGATCAATTTTGGTAGAATTGACATTTTAACTATATTTAACTTTCCTATCTATAATCAGGGAATATTCCCACCTATTTTGATTCTCTTTGATTTCTTTTAGCAGTATTATGTAGTTTTCTGTGTACAAGTCCTTTATGTCCCAGTTAAGTTCTGTTCTAGTTTGGCACTGCCAGAATGTGACATACCAGAAACAGAACAGCTTTTAAAAGGGGTAATTTATTAACTTGCAAGTTCTAAGCCTGTCAAAATATCCAAATTAAAGCAAGGCTATAGAAATTATCCAAATTAAGGCACCAATAAGAGGTTACTTTCACTTAAGAAAGGACAATGAAGTTCAGGGTTTCTTTCTCAACTGAAAAGGCACATGGTGAGCATGGTGATGTCTGCTAGACGTCTCTCCAGGCTTCTTGTTACATGAAACTCCCCTGGGGGCATTTTCCTTCTTCATCTTCAAAGGTTTCTGGCTGCATGGGCTTTCATGGTTCTCATGGCTCTGTGCTTTCTCCAAAATGTTCCATCTTTTAAGTGATTCCAGTAAACATTAGTTTGCTAATGTTTACAAAGTTTACAAAGACCCACCTGCAATAGGTGGAGTCACATCTCCATCTAACCAAAAGTTAATACCCACAATTTGGGTGTGTCACATCTCCATGAAGATAATCTAATTACATTTCCAACCTACAGTACTGATAGAGATTAAAAGAAATGGTTTCCTTTGTAAGAACAATCAGGATTAAAACATGGCTTTCCTAGGGCACATAATCCTTTCAAAATGGCACAAGTTCATACCTAGATATTTGATTATTTTAGTTGTTGTTTTGAATGGAATTTTTTCCTTAAAGGAGTCCTCCATTGGGTCATTGCTTGTGTATAGAAACATTACAGATTTTTGCACATTAATTGCATATCCCACTACTTTACTGTATTTGTTTATTAGTACCAGTAGCTTTGTTGTAGATTTCTCAGGATTTCACAGTATAGTATCATGTCATTGGAAAATAATGAGCATTTTAATTCTTCCTTCCCAATTTGGATGCCTTTTATTTCTTTTTTCCTGCTTGATCGCTCTATGTAGAAATTCTAGTACAATGTTGAGTAATAGCAGTGACAGAGGGCATTCTTGTCTCATTCCCTATTTTAGGAGGAAAGTTTTTGATCTCTCTCCATTGAGTATGATGCTGGGTATGGGTTTTTATATATTCCCTTTATAATATTGAGGAAGTTACCTTTGAGTCCTACCTTTTGAAGTGTTTTATCAAAAAAGGATGTTGAAATGTTGTCAAATTCTTTTTTAGCATCAATCAAGATGAGCATGTGATTTTTCCCTTTTGATTTGTTAATGTGCTGTATACACTAATTGATTTTCTTCTGTGTTGAACCATTCTTGCATTCCTGGTACAAATCCCACTTGGTCGTGATGTATAATTCTTTTAATGTGCTGTTGGATTCACTTTGCTAGTATTTTGTTGAGATTTTTTTGCACCTGTGTTCATTAGGGAGATTGGCCTGTTGTTTTCCTTTTTATAGCATCTTAACTGGTTTTGTTATTAAAGTGATGTTAGCTTCATAAAATGAGATAGATATTGTTCCTTTTTCCTAAAATTTTTTGAAAAATTTCAGCAGGATTGGTGTTTGTTGTTTTTGGAATGATTGATAAAATTCCTCCATGAAGCTATGTGGTCCTGGGCTTTTCTTTGTAGGAAGATTTTTGATGAATGATTGAATCTCTTTACTTGTGATTGGTTTGTTGATATCTTCTATTTCTTCTTGAGTCAGTGTAGCTTGTTTGTATGTTTGCAGGAATGTGTCCATGTCATCTAAGTTGCCTAGTTTGTTGCCATATATTTGTTCATAGTATCCTCTTATGATTTTTTTTTATTTCTTCAAGGTTGGTAGTAAAATGCCCCTCTCATTTCTGATTTTGTTTATTTGCATCCTCTCTTTTTCTTTGTCAGCCTTGCTAGTAGTCCATCAATTTTATAGATTTTCTCAAAGAATCAACTTTTGGTTTTATTGATTCTTTCTATTGTCCTTTTGTTCTACCATTCATTTAACTCTGCATTAATCTTTGTGATTTCTCTTCTCCTATTTGCTTTGGGGTTAGTTTGCTGCTCTTTCTCAAGTTCCTCCAGGTGAGCAGTTAAGTCCTCGATTTTCCCTCTTACTTCTTTTTTAATGTGCGGATTTAGGGCAATAAATTTCCCTAACAGCACAGCCTTTGCTGCATCCCATAGTTCTGATATATTGTATTCTCATTTTCATTCATCTCCAGATAGCTACTGATTTCTCTAAGCAATTTCTCCTTTGACCCACTGGTTAAGAGTGTGTTATTTAATATCCATATATTTGTGAATGTTTCATTCTTTGGTGGTTATTGATTTCCAGCTTCATTCTATTGTGACCAGAGAGAGTGCTTTGAATAATTTTAATGTTTTTAAATTTATAAAGACCTATTTCATGCCCCAGCATATGATCTCTTCTGGATAAAAGTCCCTGAGCACCAGAGAAGAATGTATATCCTGGTATTTTAGGGTGTCGTGACCTACATATGTCTGTTAGGTCTAATTCATTTATCACATTGTTTAAGTTCTCTATTTCCTTATTGATCCTCTGTCTGATTGCTGTACCCATAGAGGAGAGTGGTGTATTAAATTATGCCTATTGAAATGTCTATTGCTTCCTTCAGTTTTGCCAGTGTTTGTCTCATGTACTTTGGAGATCCTTGATTGGGAGCATAAATGTTTATGATTGTTGTTTCTTCTTGGTGAATTGTCCCTTTCATTAAAAATATGTCTTTCTTTGTCTTTTATGAGATTTTTATGCTTAAAGTCTATTTTGACTGATATCAGTATAGCTATTCCTGCTTACTTTTGGGTACAGCTTGTGTGGAATATCTTTCATCATCCTTTCACTTTCAATCTATTTATATCCTTGTGTCTAAGATGAGTCTCTTGTAAGCAGCATATAGCAGGAGTACATTTCTTAATCCATTCTGCCAATCTATATCTTTTAATTGGTAGTTTTAGTCCATTAATATTCAAAGTTATTACTGTAAAAGCATTTCTTGAATGCATCATCTGATCCTTTGGATTTTATTGTCAGATCTATATATTCTTCTCCTTCTTTCTTTCTCTTTTTATTCTTTATGTTACCCTTACTGGTACTTTTCAGTTCCGTGCCCTCCGTCAAACTTCCCCTTCTCCTGTCTCTTTTATTCAGCTGTCAGAACTCCCTTTAGTATTTCCTGCAAGGCTGGTCTCTTGTTGACAATTCTTTCAGCATTTGTTTGTTTCTGAAAATTTTAATCTGACCCTCAGTTTTGATGGACAATTTAAATGGGTACAGAATTCTTGGCTGAATGTCTTTCTCTTTCAGGATCTTAACTATATCATACCACTGCCTTCTCACCTCCATAGTGCCAATTAAGTAGTCCAAACTCAGTCTTATGTGGTTTCCCTGGTATGAAGTAGAATGTTTTCCTATTGCTTTCAGGATTTTCTGCTTCTCTTCAACACTTGACAGACTGATTAGTATGTCTTAGGGAAGGCCTATTTTAGATTTATTCACTTGGCCATGGTGTATAATTCTTTTAATGCGATTTGCAAGTATTTTGTTGAGGATTTTTGCATCTATATTCATTAGAGTGATTGGTCTGTAATTTTCTATTCTCGTATCTTTGTCTAGCTTTGGTATGAGGCTGATGTTGGCTTCATAGAATGAATTAGGTCACTTTCCCTCCTCTTAAGCTTTTTTGAAGATTTTGAGCAAGATTGGTACTAATTCTTTCTTGAATACTTGGTAGAATTCACATGTGAAGCCATCTGGTCCTGGACTTTTCTTTTTTGGAAGCTTCTTGATAACTAATTCAGTCTCTTGTGATTGGTTTGTTGAGTTCATCTATTTCTTTTCTAATCAATGTTGGTTGTTCATGCCTTTCTAGGAAGTTGTCCATTTCATCTATGCTGTCTAGTTTACTAGCCTATAGTTGCTCATATTACCCTCTCATTACCTCTTTTATTTCTGCCAATTATTTCTCTTCTTCCATTTCTGATTTTATTTATTTGCATCCTCTTTCTTCTTCTTTTTGTCAACCTTGCTAAGGGTCCATCAATTTTATTGATTTTCTCAAAGAACCAACTTCTGGTTTTGCTGATTTTCTTGATTATTTTCATGTTCTCAATTTCATTTATTTCTGCTTTAATTTTCATCATTTCTTTCCTTTTGTTTGCTTTGGGGTTTGTTTGCTGTTCTTTCTCTAGGTTTTCCAAGTGAACAGTTAATTCTTTGATTTTTGCTCTTTCTTATTTTTTAATATAGGCATTTAGGGCAATAAACTTCCCTCTTAAAACGCCTTTTCAGCATCCCATAAATTTTGATATGTTGTGTTTTCATTTTCATTTGTATGAAGATATTTACTGATTTCTCTTATAATTTCTTCATTGACCTACTGGTTGTTTAAGAGTGTGTTGTTTAGTCTCCTTGTATTTGTGAATTTTCTGGTCCTCTGCCTACTATTGATTTTCAATTTCATTTCTTTATGATCTGAGAGAGTGTTTCGTATTAATTCAATATTTTTGAATTTATTGAGTCCTGCTTTGTGACCCAGCAAATGGTCTACCCTTGAGAATGATCTATAAGCACTTGAAAAAAATGTGAATCCTGCTGTTGTGGTCTGTAATGTTCTATAAATATCTGTTAAGCCTAGCTCATTTACTGTATTATTCAAATTTTGTTTCTTTATTGATCGCTGTCTAGATGTTCTATCTGTTGATGAGAGCAGGAAATTGAAGTCTCCAGCGATTATGGAGAGGTGTCTATTTCTCCCTTCAGTGTTGTCAGTGTTTGCCTCATGTATTTTGGAGCACCATGGCTTGGTGCATAAATTTTTATGATTGTTATGTCTTCTTGTTGAATTATTCCTTTCATTAATATGTAGTGTCCTTCTTTGTCTTTTTAAATTGTTTTACATTGAAGTCTAATTTGTCACATATTAGTATAGCTACTCCTGTTCTTTTCTGATTGTTGTTTGCCAGAAATATCTTTTCCCAATCATTCACTTTCAACCTATTTTTGTCCTTGGGTCTAAAATGAGTCTCCTGTAGACAGCATATAGACGGGCCCTGTTTTTTAATCCATTCTGCCAGTCTATATCTTTTGATTGGGGAGTTTAATCCATTAACATTTACTTTCTTTTACCATTTTGCCCTTTGGATTTTATATGTCATATCTAGTAATTTTGATGTTTATTGATATTCTTCATTTTACACTCTTCTCCAGACCTCTCTCTCCTGCCTTTTCCTAGCTGCCTGTAGTGCTCCTTTAGTATTTCCTGATGAACCAGTCTGTTGGTCACATATTCTCTTAGTGATTGTTTGTCTGAAAATGTTTTAATCTCCTTCTCATTTTTAAAGGACAATTTTTCTGGACATAGAATGCTTGGTCGGCAGTTCTTCTCTTTTAGATTCTTAACTATATCATACCACTGCCTTCTCACCTCCACCGTTTCTGCTGAGAAATCCACACATAGTCTTATTGGGCTTCACTTGTATGTGATGGATTGCTTTTCTTGTGCTACTTTCAAAATTCCTTCTTTTTTACATCTGACAGTCTAATTAGTAAGTGTCTTGGAGTATATCTATTTGGATCTATTCTGTATGGGGTATCCTGCCCTTCTTGGATCTGCAATTTTATGTCTTCCCTAAGGGATGGAAATTTTTCAGTGATTATTTACTCCATTAGTTGTTCTCTTCCTTTTCCCCTCTTTTCTCCTTCGGGGACACCCACAATATGTATATTTATGTGCTTCATGTTGTCATTCAATTCCCTGAGACCCTACTCAAATTTTTCATTATTTTCCCTATATTTTCTTTTGCATGTTGGATTTGAGATTTCCAGTCCTCCAGTTCATTAATTCTTTCTTCTGCTTCTTTAAATCTGTTGTTGTAGGTTTCCATTGTTTTCTTTTCCATCTCTTTGACTGTGCCTTTCATTCCCAATAGTTCTGAGATTTATTTCAAGCTTTTGATTTCTTCTTTTTGTTTGCTCAATGCCTTCTTTTATATTCTTCCTCAACACACTGATTTGATTTTTGATGAGATTTTCCATGTCTGTTGAAATATCCTGAATTAGCTTTTTCAACTCCTGTATCTCATTTGGATTGTTGGTTTGTTCCTTTGACTGAGCCATATCTTTGATTTACCTAGTATGACTCATTATTTTTTGCTGACATCTAGGTATTTGACTTCTTTAATTAGTTTATTCTGGAGATTGTTCTCACTCTCTAACCTAAGATTTTCTTGCTGAATGGCTTTGTCCTCTATCTGTTCTTTGACATTCGATTCAATGTATTCTAGGCTGCTAGCATAGGTTCTGTTTAACTGATCAGAATTTTTCAGTTCTTGTTTCTCTGTTTCTTTCCCTGCCTATATGGAGTCTTTTTTTTAGAAGGGTCTCCTCAGATATTACTGACACTAGTCAGATTCTTCCAGATAGGACTGGCCTCATCTCAGGAGGAAAGAGTTGCCGGAACCAGTTTCCTCTGAGGGTGAGACCCAGAAGATTGACAGACTTTCCTATGAAGCCTCTAGACTCTGTGCTTTTCCTACCCTGCCCAGCAAGGGACACTTGTCCGCCTGTGGCTTCCCACCAGCATAAAGTGGTGTGGTGCCTTTAACTTCAGCAGACTCACCCTGCCATGGGGTGCATTTGAGACAGAGGTGAGTCAATTAAGTAGGTTGGCTTAATTGCTTCAGTTTTCCAGTCCCTTGTGGGGAGGGATTCCACTTGAGCTGGATCCATCTTTTTTTTGGGGGGGGGGAGGTACAGCCTTTAAGAAATTAACTCTTTTTTCACCTGACTCGTTGCTTTGTTTCTCATAAGAGCTTAATTCCGCCCTCACAGTGGTGCCTGAGAAGGCTTCCAATTCTATCTAATGGACTGTTAAAGTAGTAGAAAGAAAGTGGGGGAAGAAAAAAAATCCTTTCTGGGAGCAGGACCCCACTCCTTGGATTTGTCAATCAAGAGTTTAAGTTGGTATGTGGCTCTATACATCTCGAGGCTCTATGTGCCCCCCCTTTTATTTTTTTAGGGTTCAGTCCTTATCTAGTATTTTGTGATGTCCAACTCAAAAATGATTCTGTCCTTTTTCCATCTGCCCTCTGCTGGGGCAAGAATTCCTAGTACCTTTAGTGCTTATTCTAGGATTATTTTTGCTGGGGGCCTAATTTCAGTAGTTAAAATTTGTTAATTAATTCTACAAGAGGAGCTTGGTTGAGCTAAGCCCCTGCTGCTAGTGAAGTCTGTTTCCTTTCCCCTTGAGGAACCAGACCGATGTGCCTATGGGGGAGTGGCATCAGCCTCCATGGCTTGGGGGATTTACAGTTCTTTGTGCGATCATAGCCCATCCAGCTGGTCTAGACTGGTGTACACTTTGTATCTGGTCACTGATGTAACCCAAACAGTGGTTCTGTACTGTTCCTGGCTATTTACTAGCTGCTTTGGAGAATGAACTCAATTCCACACCTCTGTACACCACCATCTTGCTTGGATTTTTAGCCTGTATTCTGATTTACTTTACTCTTATCCAGATCAGCTTCACTTATATCCATAGTCAAATTCTGATTACTTTTTTCAACTTGTTTGACAGTTCCAGCATCACTTCTTGATAAGACACTTTGAAAATTAAGAATATAAAAACTTATTCAATGTGATACAATGGTATCTATGAAACACCCACAACTACCCTCATAGTCCATGAGGAAAGACTGCAAGCTTTCCCTCCAAGATAAAAAACAAGATAAGGATGAAAAGAGTCACTACTGTTATTTCACATTATACCGGAAGCTATAGACAGAGCAGTTAGGCAAGATAAAGAAATAAAGGCATCAAAATTAAAAAGGAAGAAATAAAATGGTCTCTATTTGTAGATGTTGTTATGCTATAGACAGAAAATCCTGAAAAGACCACAACAAAGCTGCTTAAGATTATAAATGCATTTTGCAAAGCGGTGGAATACAAACTCAACACCTAACAATCAATAGTGTTTCTATATGCTGGTAATGAAGAATTGGAAGAAGAAATCAAGAAAATTATTCCATTTACAATAGCAAATAAAATAATAAAATATCTAAGAATAAATCTAATCAGTGATGTAAAGGACTTGGACACAGAAAACTACAAAACGTTGCTAAAATGCATCAAGGAAGATTTAAATAAATGGAAGGACAGTCCATGTTCATAGGTAGGAAAACTAAATATTTGTAAGATGTTAATTCTAGCAAAAGCAATTTACAGATTTAGTGCAAGCAAAATCAAAATGACAACAGCCTTCTTTGCAGGAATAGAAAAGCCAATCATCTAATTTACATGGATTGGTCAGAAGTCCCATACAGCCAAACCCAACTGGAAAAGAAGAATGAAGTTGGAGGACTCACACTTTCTGATCTTAAAACTTATTACAGGGTGGGCCATTGGGTGGCTCAGCAGGTAAAGTTCTCACCTGCCATGTCAGAGACCTGGGTTCAATTCCCAGTGTCTGCCCATGCAAAAAAAAAAAAAATTATTACAAAACCACAGTAATGAAAACAGCATGATTCAAGGACAAACATATAGGCTAATGTTATTGAATGGAATGCTCAGAAATAAACACTCATGTGCCAGTTTCAAAGTATTAAGTCCCCAGAAAAGCCATGTTTTTATCCTGATTTAGTCTTGTGGAGGCAGCCATTTCTCCTTAATCTTGATTCAATACTGTAGGTTAGAATCTTTTGATTAGATTATCTCCATGGAGATATGATACACCCAATAGTGGGTTTGTCCTTTGATTGGATGGAGATGTGATTCCATCCATTCCAAGTGGGTCTTGATTAGCTTACTGGAATCCTTTTAAACAGGAAACATTTTGGAAAGAGTCAGAAATGACAGCGTTGACAGAAAGAGAGTCAACAGAAACTTCAAAGCTGACAGAAAGAGCAGAGACAGAGTTTTGGAGATGATTGGAGCCAAGCAGACATTGTTGTGTGCCTTCCCATGAGATGATAAGCAAGTCAGAACCAGGAGAGAGCCAAGGGAAGCCAAGTAATGAAAGCCAGACCTGAGAAACAAAGTGAGGAATCCCCACAGGAACAGAGGCTGAAAGCAATGGAGCCCACGAGTAAGGGACTAGTATGCCTTCTCAGCTGACAGAGGTGTTCCTGAACCATTGGCCTTTCTTGAATTAAGGTATCTTTCCTTGGATGCCTCAGTTTGGACATTTTTATAGGCTTAGAGCTGTGGACTTGTATCTTACTAAATTCTCCTTTTTAAAAGCCATTCCAATTCTGGTATATTGCATTCCAGCAGCTTGCAATTAACACACCTCACATCTATGGTGAATTAATTTTTTTTACAAGAGTTCTAAGTCTTCTTGATGGGGAAAAAATAGTCTCTTCAATAAATGGTATTTGGAAAACTTGGATATCCATATGCAAAAGATGAAAGTAGACCCCTGCCTCACACCATATCCACAAAGTAACTCAAAATGGATCCAAAATCTAAACAAAAGAACCAAAACAATAAAATTCCCAGAAGGAAACATAGGGAACCATCCTTAGGACATTGTTTTGGGCAATGGGTTCTTATACTTTACACCAAAGCACAAGTGAAAAAAGAAAAAAAAAATAGATAAATGGGACTTTATCAAGATTAAAAACTTCTTTGCATCAAAGGACTTCATCATCAAAGTCAAAAGATATCTTATAGAATGGGAGAAAATATTTTGAAACCACATATCTGACAAGTGTTTAATATCTAGAATATGAAAAGGAATTCTACAGTTCAACAACAACAAAAAACAAAAACCCATTTTAAAATGAATAAAAGACTTGAATAGACTTTTCTCCAAAGAAATACACAAATGCCAATAAGCAGAAAAAAATATGCTCAATTCATTTTCCATTAGGGAAATGCAATTCAAAGCCATAATGAGATACCATTTCACGCCACTTGAATGATTACTATTTAAAAAGAGGAAAATATGTGTTGGAGAGAATGTGGTGAAATAGCAACCTCAATTTTTTTGTTGGGAATATAACACGATGCAGCCATTATGGCAAAAAGTTTGGCAGTTTCACAGAAAGATAAATACAGAACTTATCATATGAACCAGCAATCCTACTTCTTGGTATATACCCCAAAGAATTGAAAGCAGGGAATAGAACAGTTGTTTTCAAACCAACATTGATAGTGGGATTATTCACAATTGACAAAAGGTTGAAGCAACCCAAGTGTTCATCAACTGATGAATGTGTAAACAAAATGTGAATTAGACACACAAGAGACTATTACTAGTCTTGAAAAGGAATGAAGTTCTGATACATGCAACAACATGGATGAACCTTGAAGACATCATGTTGAGTAAAATAAGCCAGGCACAAAAGGACATATATTGTATTATCTCACTGAAAGGAAATAATTAGAATAAGTTAATTCATACAATCAGAAAGTAAGACACAAATTACCAGGGGCCCTGGTGGGGATAAGGAATGAAAGAGGTTAATACTTACTTGGTAAAGAGTTGTGTTTGAGATGATAGAAAAGTTCTCATAATGTATGTGGTGATGTTAGCACAACATTGCTGTCAAGTCCCAGCTCAAGGAATGGTCACTTTGGCCAGTGGCAAATTGAAAGAAGGCACGAGGTCATCTTTAATCATTCCCTCTGCTCTGACCTTACAGGGCAGTAGTACCTTATATACTACATTACATAGAAGTGGCATTTTACCAACAGGTGATATCATTCATAGGATATATGATTGCACACATGCATGTTATGTAACAGGTTATGTAACAGGCACTGCACCATGCATACATAAGCTATTCTGTATCATGCTCCACCAGAACTTCAGATCCAGATGCACTTATGGCAGCCTTCTTAGCAGGCTGTTTACGATGAGCAATTTTGGGGGACCCACACTCCACCCCGTAAATGGCCTGTGTTCTAGGAGATGCTTTATCCCACAGGGCTGCTCTTTGGGCCCAGAGACCATAACAGCAATAAAGTGAGCAACAAAATATTACTAGAAATCTGGGTAGGCATGCTAAGGTTACTATTACCCAACACCAAGTCCCTGTCATGGAGTTCCACCAGGACCATCAAGGATCCTGGGAGAGGGAGTGAATGGCTTGTACTTCCTTATCCACTTCATGTAAGGCACCTTCAACAGAATCTTGATTGTCTGGAACATACACACAACATTCTTCATACAACACTGCACAAATTCCCCCTTGAGCAGCTGTCAAGAGATCTAAAGCTATTCTCTTTTGCTAAACAACCCTTCTCATCTGGGTGGTTTTATTCATCATTAAAGTTAAAGCCTATTTTGTTTGATTAAAAACATGGGCAGTGTGCTCAGCTAAAGCTTTAATTTCTAATTCTACTTTAATGGCTCCAGCTTCTGAAAGAGATATGGCTAGAGGATAAAACGACCAGGCAGCTCATTTTTCATGGTCCCAATGGTGACACACCATATCTCAGTTAAGGAGTGCTTCTGGGAGGGAGGTGAGAATCCACCCTTTTACATAGGGTCACCTCCATGTGCACTGTCCTGTCCAATTGGCAGGTAAGTTGGACCATCCATATCATCCACAAATTCATATATACCCCTTAGGGTGCCAATCAGTTGGCTTCGTCCCTACATATGGGTGGCCATCCCACCATCTTTTAGGAACTGTAGATACTGTGGTCTTATTATAAAAAAATTTGTGAGCCCACCCTGCTACCTGGTGGGGCCTCCCTGATGTTGTTCAATGCACCATGGTACTTTTTCTTTTAAATCCACATGTTCAACCATAAGCCATCCCCAACCATTTCAGATGGCATACCCAAAAAAGGGGTGGGGAAAATGTCCATGTCCTGGATGAGCAAAGCATTATCTGCTTGACCTACTTTTCCCCAACTGGAGAACTGTGATTATCTTGTTCTAGCCATGTCCAGTTTTGTTCAGTGGCTGGTTTTATCTGCCATGGGAGCCCTTCAGCTGCATCTGCTGGAAGCTCAGAACACACCCAGCAATGAGAGATGTTATGGACCCTAGCGTGGGTGTGTGCCCATGCCACCAGCCTATTAGCTGCTATCAGCCTGGTTGGAGAGATAATAAAGCTTTAGAAACCATAAGAGGCAAATCTCTTCCCTCAGGAGAATGCAAGCCACTTGCTTATCCTATGAGAGAGTAGTGGTGGTCAGGGATTTCTGCCTTGGGTAAGAATACCAAACTAGGTTCCCTCACGCTATACTGGAGTGATCAGGATGAAGTTCCACATACATGAGAGGTATGGGCCAAAAATGTAGGACAGACATTCTTTGCAGCAGCGAGCCTTTTCTGTCATTAGGTAAGGACACATGTATAGGAGCTGACCACTGCAGTATCCAAGTTTATACCTGCAAACCTCAGGTGACACCATCTCCCCAGGGCAAAAGACATACCACCTAGTAAGAGGTTTCAGTCAATATTTTCCATGGCCATGTCCACTCATCCGAGGTTACAACTCATCCTGGTTGTAAAACATGGAGTGGGGGAACAGGTAATAATAACCCTCCTTTCCATACATGGGGTGTGTCTTACATGTCACTGCCTTCTGTTTGAACTTGCAAAGGCATTGCACATCCTTTAATTGCTAAGTCCAAAGGAGAATATTCAGTACATCTAGTCTGTTTGTTTAGCAAGCAAACAGCAGTAGCTAATTGGGTGGCCCACCCCTCAAACATTGGCTCTTCTGGAGCTAAAACCCGAAACTCCTCTTTCAGGACACTACCTTTCAATCATTCCTTCAGCTTGCAGTCTATATGGGACCTGCTCTGTCCACTGTATATCCAAACCTTTGGCCCAATCCTGGGCCAGGGCTTTGGCCTAATCTGGGACCACAAACCCACTGCCATCCAATGGGGGGGAGGGTGACTCAATCACTTGCAATTTCTGCTGGTCTTCCATTACAGGCTCATAATGGACTCACTTGCAGGGCAGCATAGAAAGCAGTTGCTTGTCTATCAATGGAGGAATATCTCATTTCTGTTCCCTTCCATAACTGGGACCAAAATCCTAAGGGAATCTTGCATTTACCCTGATACTGCCAAAGTCCCCAACCAAAGCCTATTTCATAGGCTGTCACATCCAGGTGGAAAGGAATCACCTTATCCACCACCTGTAGCACCTGGGCCTGCACTACTGCCCTTTCTGTTGCTGTGAGTGAGCATTCCTGGTCATCCCCCCAGGGGGTTCCTTTTTGGCCAGGGCATATAGAAGGCATAAAATTTGGCCCAAATGGGGGACAAACACTCTCCAGTTCTCCAAAAGGCCTACAAAAACGTGTAGCTGATTTACTGCGGTCAGTCTCGAATATGCTTGGACCTTATCTATCATAGTTTCTGGGATCACTTTGGTCTTACCTGACCAGACAACTCCCAAGAACTTGACAGACAATCCAGGCCCTTGGACCTTGGCCTCTTTGATTGCCCACCCCCAGTATACAGTGCACGATGTAGGCCATCTGCCGCTTCTTGTAAATCTGTAAGAGAATCAGAGGTTAACATAACATTATCTATATAATGATATAAAGACATCATAGCCTTGTGTTGCCAGGTGGCCAAGTCTTATGCCACCAACCCATGGCACAAGTAAGACTATGTATATAGCTCTGTGCACCACAAAGGTCCATTGTCACCCTTCCCATGTGAATGCAAACCAGTCCTGGCTCTCTGGACCAGGTCAGTGGAGAAAAATGCATTTGCCAAGTCCACCACATAGTGGTACTGTCCCAAGGAAAGAATCAGATGATCCATCATATCAGTTATCGGTGTTACGTCAGCATGCATGGAAAGAGTGACTTTATTGAGCCTATGATAATCAGCAGTCATTTTTCATGTGCCGTCCAGCTTTCGGACAGGCCAAACTGAGGAGTTGCCATCTTCACAATCCCAGCCTTTTCCAATTATAGGATCATCTGCCCAATCTCCTCCTGTCCTCCCAGCAATTGATATTGCCTCACCTTAATTCTTTGGGGATCAGGCAGGCATGCCCAGGAATGGTGAGGATGACTTTCAAGCACAGGTTTTATTCCTCACACCCATAACCAAAATTCTCCTTGGGTGGTTCTTAAAGTCAGTCCTTGCAAAATATACATGCCCAATATATATTCAGGAATAGCAGAGATATATACCGTATAGTCTCGTGGTGGTAAGTGACCAATGCCAAGAACTACCATGGTTTGTCTCGCATGGACCATGTACCCTCCATATCCATCAATGTGAGTCCGAGGGCCATCAAACCAGCCTGGGTTTCCCTAAACAATGTGCATTCTGCCCCCGTGTCCTCTAGGGCCAAGACACACTGTACATTGTGGGGGGACCAGTATATTGAAAGTTATACATGTGGCCTTCAGTCCCCCAATTCTCCTGCCACCCAGGCCCTTTGGCCAGCACATCAGTCAATCAAGTCCATATCATCCCCATTGCTTAAGTGTAAGACGTCGTTTAAGTGCAAGGGGCAGGGCTTAGCCTGCAATTTCCCCTTTAGCTAGTGTTTACTGTTCCCGGGGCAACTCTTCCCACAAAGCTAGTAATATTTCATTGGGCTGTTGATCAACTTCTCTGGACTTATTGCACCCCTGGCACTGGGGTGCAGCCTTCAGCCAAGTGGCTTCTGAAACAAGACGTAACACCAGAGGTCAGGCTCAAATAATTTTATTGTGCTATGCAGCAGGGCACAAAGCTTTGCAGGTGCTGTTGCAAGTTGGGACCCAGGAGGTACAAACTGCTGCAGGTTTTATACACAGCAGGATGCAGAAATGTTCAGTTAAGGCGTCATAAGCAAATCATAAGGCAAGTCAGATTACCATACTTGGGGCTAGCTGCAGACATGTTATTACTGATTTATTGACCTTTATATTGAGCATGGATGAGAGACTTTCAGCTGGTGTATGTGAATGCCTCACTGGGGTTAATGGCTGCCAGCTGACTATGGCTCATTCAGATAGCCTGTTGCAGGCTCCACGGTTCCCCCTCATGAGGCATAGGCAACTTATATTTTTTTGTTCGGACAGCCATTAGTAGGGATGTGTATGGGGATGGTTTTGGTGGTCCTGTACATAAGACCATGACTTTAGGTGAAGTGGAATCAACAGGGACAATGTACATACCTTCTACAGTGCACATAATGAGTTGCCAAAAGCAGGGGATGAGGCAGGGTAGCACTAATAGGGCAGTTAAGGCACACAAGGCAATGAAGCCAACTTGTTTGCACCATTTGGAGAACATAGGACCCAGGAAACTATTATCTCAGTCCAGAACTCCTTTCCAGGCTTGGATGGGAATGTGGGTAAGCTTTTTCATTTGGGTGGTGATTTTTTTGATGGCCTTGCTCTGGTCATCAATTTGTAGGTAGCAATTGGTTAGGTTAAATCTGCCACAGATGTTGCCTTCTTTAGCTAACATAATCTAAGGTGAGGCGGTTCTGGTGAATAGCAGTTTGCAGCTAACTATTTTGTTTGGCTAGCAAGTTGAGGGCAATGGAGGTTTCATTGGTTATAATCTCAAGCACAGCCTGTAAGTGGATTAGGTATCACTGATTTAGGTCCAGTTGACGACTGGACCGCTTGGGTTTTTGAGCCAGATTTTCTCAATGAAAAAGTAACTGGAGGCTGCTGCTGGCATCGGTTTCCAAGGGCTGGGCTAACCAGTGCTCTGGCTTGTGAAACTTTTTGACTCTGGAGTGGTGAAGCCAGGAGCTGTGGCCAATTACCTTGATGGTGGAGTCTGCAGTTAGCAGGGCCTTTTTTTCCATATCCGGGCAAAGACATGCGGGACTCCCCAGACATACTTGCTGTTGGTATACAGGTTTATTCGGAGACTGTCTGATATGTAGGGCCTGGATGACCACCTCAAGTTCTGCCCCTTAGGCTGACACATTTGGGGAAAGGGTGCTGCTGGCCAGTTTTTAGTGAGTCATTAACAACTGCCCCTCTGGTGTACCTGGTACCATTTTCAATGAAATTGGAGTCATTGGTGAATAGCTGTAGATCAGGATTAGGAATGGGGTATTCAGAGAGACCTTCTTAAGGTTTGGTTTACAGGTCAATGCTGTGGGTTCAGTCATGACTGGGAGTTTCTGGATCCATGGGGTGCAGAGTCAAGAGTGTGGCAGGCTTTAATCAGTCTACAGAGACTTGTAGAAAAACCTCAGGGTGTTCAAGGACTTCCAGAAGACCAGGAATAATGCCTTGATATCTGAGGAGATGACTTCTGGTCATCCAGGTGGGTCCTCGAGTTTCAAAAATAATTCAAATAACATGGGGGACAGGATGGTTAGAGGTTCATTGAAGGTGACTTTTTGAGCTTCCTGGACAAACAGCTTAGCTGCAACGATGGCCTATGTAGGCATAGGGCCATCCACTGGCAGTGGAGTCAAGTTGTTTGCTGAAGTCAGCAATTACCTTGGGGCTATAGGATGAGTCTTAACACCTCTGTTAAGTGCTCTATACTTCTTCAGGCCAGCCCTCCTCCTTCTGTCCCAAAGAGCTGGAATGGTTTCAATGGGTTGGGCAAGTATAGAGCCAGAGTCAAGGAGAGATATTCCTTAAACTGGTGAACCGGACGAACTTCAGTGGGGGCTGCTAACGTTGGCAAGAGGAGGCTTTCTGCCTCAATTAAGATGTTGTAAAGCGGCTTGACCAGAGTTCCGTAGTCCCAGATCCAGAGTCAACAATAGCAAATAAGGCCAATAAACGGATGTTGTAGATGGCCTTTACCTGTTCAGGGGCTAGTAGGCATATTCCTTGGTCAAAGGTCATGTCCAAGGAATCAGACTTTGGTATGGGCAATTTGAGCCTTTTTCTGGGACACCCAATATGCTCATTCACATAGAAAATTTAGCAGAGAGATGGCGGCCTGAGCACAGGTAGAAGCGGTAGGAGAAGCCAGGAGCAGATCATCTACATACTAGAGAAGTTTGAGTTCTGGTGGACAGTCCCATTCTCAGAAATCAGCAGCCAGAGCTTAGCTGAACAAAAACAGGAGAGTTTTTGAATCCTTGGGGCAATCTGATCCAGGTGGCTCAGAGAGTGTGGTCAGGTTGAGAGAAGTAGACGAATGCAAAGATAGGATGGTTTTCAGGGCCCACCAGAATGCAGAAGAAGGCATCCTTCAGATCTAACACTGTGTAGTAATGAAGTTGGGGCTCAGGGTGCTGAGTAGAGTGTATGGGTACAAAACCAGCTGCAGAAAGTCTACTGTCCTGGCATTGACTGCTCTTAGGTCATACTCCATGCAAACTTCACCGCTTATTTATTTATTTTTTGATGGCCAGAGTGTTCCATGGATGGTCAGGAACAGGGTATGTTTCTAGGAATCTTCCTTCAAGCAGGTGGGAGATGACATCCAGAAGACCACGGATAAGGTTGCTGTGGAGAGAATACCGGCAAAGGTGAGTGGGTTGAGCTCCCACCTTCAGGGTGATGTGGATAGGAGCAGCAGTGACAGCTAGTCCAGGGAGTCTTGTTTCCAAACTGGGGGTTGACTTGGCCAGAGACCAGGGACAAGGAGTTGACCATGACCAGGCTGGGATGAGGTAACCATCTCCAGAAGTCTGTTTCCTACCAGAAGTTTATAGTGATGCAGCCATCAGGTTCACAGGAGATTAGAGCTCGAGTCTTACACAGGAGGTCTCTGCTCATTAGGTTGATGTGGGGCTCGGGTAAGTACAGAAAGTTATTTTCAGTTTCCCTGAGATTTGGGCTGTAGATGTGGGTGCTCTTGAATAAGGAAACCGTTTGGCTTCCTGTGACCCCCTGGACTGATAAGGTGGACTATACAGGCACTGGGAGGGACCAGCAGACAGTAGACATGGTGGTGCCGGTGTCTATGAGTAATGGCAAAGTTTTTCCAGCCACCTGAAAGTTTATTAGGGGCTCAGCAGGTGGTCTGGGCACCTGACCCCATCATTCATCTTCTTTCTCCATAAGGGCCATTAGGTTAGGTTGGGCCTGGAGAGCTCCCAGTGCCAGGGTATGTTGGGTTCCCTGGTCAGGGATTTTTCCCAGAAAGATCCCATGCCCTGGCCCCCTGTGCTGCTTGACCAGGCAGGAATTTTTCCAGTGGCCAGTTTGTTTGCAGTAGGCACACTGGCCCAGTGCCAGGGGCAACCTCCTTCTCCCCCTTTAAGCTGGCGGCCATTTTCCTGGAAGCTCACAGTTCACTGTTGGCCTCCCCTATTTCCTTAACTGGAGATCTGGACAGCCATTACCAGGGCCTTCAAGCCCTTTTGTTTTTCCAACAGCCTATTTTGAAAGCTTTTCTGAGCTTTTTCTAAAAGGGCGGATAGCATATTTCTGACCCCACCAGGCATTTTAGTTAATTTCCAATGGGTGTTGGGGATGGAGTGGGTTAAGAACAGGTGTTTAAGAATGGACTAAGTGCCAGGCTGTCAGGGTTTTTACTAGTATGGATATGGACTGCATTCCTGAGTCTGCATTTGGAGGAACTGGATTGGGATTTCTTTTTCATCTTGATAACATTCCTCTACCCAGGACCAGTTGTTGGTGCGAACTGTGCTGGCCTCTAATGCTTGTTAGAATAGGTCTCAACAAAAAGAAGAAGAGAAAGGATGCAAATAAATAAAATCAGAAATGGAAAAGGAGACATAACCACTGAACCCACAGAAATAAAGGAAGTAATGACAGGATACTATGAACAACTTTATGCTAATAAACTCAACAATGTAGATGAAACGGACAACTTCCTAGAAAGGCGTGAACAGTCAACATTGACTCGAGAAGAAATAGACAACCTCAACACACCAATCACAAGTAAAGAAATCGAACCATTCATTAAGATGATGAATGATTTTCTTTCTTTCTTTCCCAAAAAGAAAAGTCCAGGATCAGATGGCTTCACAAGTGAATTCTACCAAACATTCCAGAAAGAATTAGTACCAATCCTGCTCAAACTCTTCAAAAAAATTGAAGAGGAGGGAAAGCTACCTAACTCATTCAATGAAGCCAATGTCACCTTCATACCAAAGTCAGACAAAGATATTACAAAAAAAGAAAACTACAATCTCTCTAATGAATATAGATACAAAAATCCTCAACAAAATTCTTCCAAATCAAATCCAGCAGCACATTAAAAGAATTATACACCATGACCAAGTAGGATTCATCCTAGGTATGCAAGGATGGTTCAACATAAGAAAATCAATTAATGTAATACACCATATCAACAAATCAAAGCAGAAAAATCACATGACCATCTCGATTGATGCATAAAAAGCATTTGACAAAATTCAACATACTTTCCTGTTGAAAACACTTCAAAGGATAGAAATAGAAGGGAACTTCCTCAACATGATAAAGGGAATATATGAAAAATCCACACCTAACATCATCCTCAATGGGGAAAACTGAAAACTTTCCCCCTAAGATCGGGAACAAAACAAGGATGTCCACTATTACCACTATTATTCAACATTGTGTTGGAGGTTCTAGCCAGAGCAATTAGACAAGAAAAAGAAATACAAGGCATCAAAATTGGGAAGGAAGAAGTAAAACTATCATCGTTTGCAGATGATATGATACTATATGCCAATAACCCTGAAAAATCCACAGCAAAACTGCTAGTGCTAATAAATGAGTACAGCAAAGTGGCAGGTTACAAGATCAACACTCAAAAATCTGTAGTGCTTCTATACACTATAATGAACAATCTGAGAGGGAATCAAGAAAAAAGATTCCATTTACAATTGCAACCAAAAGAATAAAATATTTAGGAAAAAATTTAACTAAAGAGACAAAAGATCTATACAAAGAAAACTAGAAGAAATTGTTAAAAGAAATCACAGAAGATCTAAATAAATGTTCATGGATTGGAAGACTACATATAGTTAAGATGTCAATTCTACTTAAGCTGATTTACAGATTCAATGCAATACCAATTAAAATACCAAAAACTTACTTTTCAGAAATAGGAAAGCCAATAACCAAATTTATCTGGAAAGCAGGGTGCCCTGATTAGCTAAAGGTATCCTGAGAAAGAAAAATGAAGTCAGAGGTCTCACGATACCAGACTTCAAGGCATATTATGAAGCTACAGTGGTCAAAACAGCATGGTACTGGCATAAAGATAGATAGACTGACCAATGGAATCGAATAGAGTGTTCAGATATAGACCCTATGGACAATTGATCTTTGATAAGGCAGTCAAGCCAACTCACCTGGGACAGAACAGTCTCTTCAATAAATGGTGCCTAGAGAACTGTATGTCCACAAGCAAAAGAATGAAAGAGGATCCATATCTCACACCCTATATGAAAATTAACTCAAAATAAATCAAAGACCTAAAAATTAGATCTAAGACCATAAAACTGTTAAAAGAAAATGTAGGGAAATATCTTATAAATCTTATAATAGGAGGTGGTTTCCTAAATCTTACACCCAAAGCATGAGCATTGAAGAAAGAAAGAAATGGGAACTCCTCAAAATTAAACACTTTTGTGCATCAAAGAACTTCATCAAGAAAGTAAAAAAGACAGCCTACACAATGGGAGACAACATTTGGAAAAGATATATCAGATAAAGGTCTAGTATCCAGAATACATAAAGAGATTGTTTAACTCAACAACAAAAAGACAGACAACCCAATTACACAATGGGCAAAAAACTTGAACAGACACTTCTCAGAAGGGGAAATACAAATGGCCAAAAGGCACATGAAAAGATGCTCAACTTCTCTGGCTATTAGAGAAATGCAAAGCAAAACCACAATGAGATATCATCTCACACCCACCAGAATGGCCATTATCAATAAAACAGAAAACGACAAGTGCTGGAGAGGATGTGCAGAAAGAGGCACACTTACCCACTGTTGGTGGGAATGTCAAATGGTATAATCACTGTGGAATGCAGTTTGGTGGTTCCTCAGGAAGCTAAGTATAGAATTGCCATATGACCCTGCGATACCATTGTTAGGTATCTACTCAGAGGACATGAGGGCAAGGATGCAAACGGACATTTGCACATCAATGTTTATAGCAGCATTATTTACAATTGTGAAGAGATGGAAACAGCCCAAATGTCCATCAACAGATGAGTGGCTAAACCAGCTGTGATATATACATATGATGGAATATTACGCAGCTGTAAGACAGAATAAAGTATGAAGTATGTAACAACATGGATGGACCTGAAGGACATTATGCTGAGTGAGATTAGCCAGAAACAAAAGGACAAATACTATATGGTCTCACTGAAATGAACTAACATTAATGAATGAATTCGGAGAATTTCAGTTAAGAACAGAGACAAACAGGAGATAGAAATTGCATAGATATTGGGTAATTGGAACTGAAGGGATACAAATAGTGCAATGGGACTGATTGCAAAAATTCAGTAATGGATAGCATAATACTCCCTAACTGTAATACAATAATGTTAGAATACTGACTGAAGCTGAACATGAGAAGGAAATCAGAAGGAAAGATAGACGATAAAGACTGAGGTGGTATAATCTAGGAATGCTTAGAGTGTATAGTGATAGTGACTAAATGTACAAATTTGAAAATGTTTTTCCATGAGGAAGGACAAAGAAATGTCAATAATGCAGGGTGTTGAAAATAGATGATAATTAATATTTAAAAATTTTAACTTATGTGTGAGACTAAAGCAAAAAATGTTTATTTGGTACAAAATTTATACTTTGACTAGTGCAGTTCCTAATATAACTTATGTGGACAGCTTAAATAAACACCATAAGTACATGGAACCTTGGGTAGGGCATGAGAATTTGTAGATTTGTCCAGGGTGATGCCCCAATAATCCCACAGTGATTTGAACAGTGAATAAAATAGTATTTGCAAATCCCCCTTGGGGGAATGGTGAGAAAGGGGGAAAATTCAACTTTCCCAAGTGAAGAATTCTTGATATTCTCACAAGCAGTGGGAACAACTAAAGCAAGCTGAGCCCCCATTCTTGGGGGTTGTTCATATGAAACTTAACCCTGCAAAGAATAGGTCAAGCCTACTTAAAATTAAGCCTAAGAGTCACCCCCAAGAGAACCTCTTTTGTTGTTCAGATGCGGCCTCTCTCTCCGGCCAACACAACAAGCAAACTCATGGCCCTCCCCCTGTCTATGTGGGGCATGACTCCCAGGGGTATGGATCTTCATGGTGACATGGGACAGAAATCCTAGAATGAGCTGGGATTCAGTAGTAAGGGATTGAGAAAACCTTCTTGACCAAAAGGGGAAAGAGAGAAATGAGACAAAATAAAGTGTCAATGGCTGAGAGATTCCAAACAGAGTAGAGAGGTTATCCTGGAGGTTATTCTTACACATTAAACAGATATCACCTTTTAGTTAAGTTGTAATGGAGAGGCTGGAGGGAATTGCTTAAAAATGTAGAGCTGTGCTCCAGTAGCCACATTTCTTGAAGATGATTGTATAATGATGTAGCTTTCACGATGTGACGTGTGATTGTGAAAACCTTGTGTCTGATGCTCTTTTATCTACCTTTTTGACAGACAAGTAAAACATACAGATTAAAAATCAATAATAGAGGGAACAAAAGAAAAGGAGAGGTCTCGAAAATAAGCCAAGCGCTGAACAGCGGAGACATGGGCTTGGTTATTTTGAGATTGAGTATCAGTAAAGTCCAGTCCAGACTGGCCTCCCAGTTGAACTGGTCATCCACTGGCCCATAGAGGGCGATGTTGGCTTGGGAACTCGGTAGTCGGCAGGCATTTGAAACAGTCTGGGAGATTTCTACTTCTGAAAATACTGGACTATCCAAGGCTTTTAGATCCTCCCAGGTTGGCTTGTGAATGGTGAAGAGAGTTTGGATAGTTCCTACCATCAGTCGGTGCTGGGTAGAGAACTTATCCTTTAAATTGGCTAGCTTGGCTACCTCTGATGGTCCCCATGCCTGATGCAAACATAGCTGAACTGTGGCTAGAGCCCTCCTTGCCCAGGCAGAAGAAATTACCCTGGTTACAGGAATCAGAGGGTACAGTCCAACTGGCCCCGGACTGGGGCTTTCAGAGATTGGAGTCGATGGGTGAGGTGGTGGGGAACTGGAAGACTCAACAGGAGCTGAGGGTTGGGCAACAGGTGCCATCAAGGGATTGCAGTTTTTAGTAGGGGCCTGAGATTTTAACAAAGGCTCAGAAGGGCTGTAGAGGAGGGAATTAAACTGGAAGCCATAGGAGGCTTTCCTGAAAACCATACAGTAAGATTCTTCCTCAAACTGTCCTGTCTCATCTAGCCACATTATCCAGGCATTTAGCAAACTTATATCAAAAGATCCTTTTGGTGACCATTTTGGCAGACCGCCAACATCACCCTGTCTCTTGAAGAGGACTGGTTATTTCCCATTTTAGACCCAGGTTAATTACAGAACAGTTTTTAGACAGGCAGAACAGTTAAACAGATGACCCAATTCCGGTTTTATTTGGAGGGTCTGGGAGAGATCCTAGGACGTCCCCCAAAAAGGATCTACTCACCCAGACAAGTGGATCCACAATTAGACAGATGGCTAAGACTGGTGGTCTCAACAGGAATGATTTGAGCCTTCAGAGGCCCGACAATCCCTGGGTGTCTCCATTGTCCGACCAGCCCGAGTCATCTCAGGTCCACTCAACAGGCAGACAGGTGCCAACAATCTGAGGGTCTGACAGATCCAACAATGAAGGCTGGAAACCAGGGGCGTCTGATCTAGTGTCACAGGTTGCTGCAGTTTAGTCAAGTCCCTATTTGAGCACCAGGAAAGCTGTTGCACCCCTGGTGCTGGGGCACAGCCTTCAGCTGAGCAACTTCCGAAACAGGATGCAACACCAGAGATCAGGCTAGAATCATTTTATTGTGCTCCGCAGCAGGGCACAAAGTTTTGTGGGTGCTGTTGCAAGTTGGGACCCAGGAGGTATAAACAGCTGCAGGTTTTATACATAACAGGATGCAGAAATGTTCAGTTAAGGCATCATGGACCAATCATAAGGCAAGTTAGAAACAATAATCATAGTTGGGGCTGGCTCCAGATGTGATGTTACTGATTTATTGACCTCTGTACTGCACGTGCATGAGGGAATTTCCAACTGGCATACATGACTGCCTTGCTTAGGGTAATGGCTGTCAGTTGACTATGGCTCATTTTGATAGTCTGTTGCAACCTCCGCAGACTCACCCCTGCAGCTATAAAATCAATCCCCATTTGTAACCAAGATACCTTGGTGGGGCCGCCTGTTTTACCAATCCGTTTCTTCTCATGGGGCAGCTTCTATTCGGATGGCAGCTCTACCCCTTACTTTACTGGGTGCACTTCCTTCTCGTGTTTGTGCACCCCCACAACCCCCAACTGTGCTATTTTGCTTCCTGAGAGTTCCAGGCTGTCAGCCCCATTGCCTCACAAACGCAACAGCCATGCCAGGAGTGTTTCCCCAGGTTTCTGCCGTACCTGTGTGGCGAGATCTCGGTCCTTCTGGTGTGTGTGTGCTGTCTACGTTATCTGACAGTGAACTTGTGGAGGATGCATTGGCCCACCACTTGGAGCCAAGGGCTGGCCAGGCTTTACCCATTACTTCACTGTGGGATGGGCATGGAGCAAAGGAGGGGTACCTGCCTGGAGTGGCGCTGATTTACCTCCAGCCCCTTCAGTTCCTGATGGTTCTGGCACTGCTACTTCCTCTTCCAGGGCTCAGATTCAGGCTTCCAGTTCATCATACCTCTGCTGCAGTCTCTGGATCTGTACTTGTGCTGCTAAAGCCTCCTTATGCTGCCCCCACAACATAGTCAAAAAAAAAAAAAACCAAGACACGTTCCCTGCTACACCTCGCTAGGGAACCAGAATGTCTGCTTTGATGTCTTTCAAAGCCTTAGCAATCACCTGGGGTGGGATCCACATGATCCCAAGCCTCTGGAGTGGACCATTGCAGCAAAACAGCTGCTACAAGATACCACAGGCTTGTGGAGAGCCACATCCCATCTGGTCCAGTGTCCTACAGGGCAGCAGGGCCACTCAACAAATCCTGCCAACTACACCAAATATCAGGTCCCACCTCAAGGTATGGTTGCTCTGGTCCAGTAGCAAATTGAAAGAAAGCGTGAGAAGCCACTGGTAGAGTGGCTCTTTAATCATTCCCTCTAATCTTACAGAGCAGTAGTCCCTTATATACTAAATTACACAAAAGTGGCATTTTACCAACAGGTGACACCATTCATGGCATACATGATTGGATACATGTATGTCACATCATTGGTTACATAACAGGTGCTGAATCATGGTTAAATAAGCTATGCTGTATCATGCTCCCCCAGAACTTCAGACCCAGATGCAATTATGGCAGCCATCTTAGCAGGCTGTTTATAATGAGCAATTTTCAGGGCCCCACAATTGTTAATGTAATTAGCTGCACTAAATTATATATTTGAATGGAGTTAAAAGGAGAAATGTTAGGCTTTACATATGTTACTAGAATAAAATATTTTTAAGCCATAGTACATTAAACACAGAGACCCTAATGTGAACTTTGTAAAATTTGGAGTATAGTTAATTTCATAATTCTAATAATATTGTTTCATTGGTTGTAACAATGCCAACACAGAAATTCAAAATGTTAATACTAGGGAAAACTGTGTTTGGAGAACGGTGCATTGGAAACCCGATTTCCTGCGAATTCTCAACTTCTCTAACAAATAAATCTTAAAAATTAGTTTAGTTTACATAAGAATTTGTAGATTAATATCTTTTGGGCAGTAATTATAAAATGAATTATTATAGCTACCTGAAGGAGGCATTACATTGATTTATTATTTTCAACAGATAATGAGTGCTTCTTTTCAATTTTCTAAATCTATCTCTGGTGAAGCAATCTTTAGAATTTTTAACTATTAGTATTATATATATTTTATTATATAATAACTTGGTATGATTTATACTAAAAATGATGATTAACAAGTTATATTGTTGGCTACAGTGTTCATTAGAACTGGTAAATGTGCATGTCTGCATAAACTAAACTTATATTGACTGCACTTCTTTTTGACACAGATTTTGCATCTATTAAGCCATTCTTTATTTCTTATGCAACTATATTGAGATATATTATATATTCAGAAACCATATAATCATCCAAAGTGTATAAAATCAATGGTTCATAGTATCATCATATACCTGTACATTCATCATCACAATAGATTTTTGAACATTTTCATTACTTCAAAAATAGAAAAATAAAAATAAAAGTTAAAAGAACACCCCCAAAATTCCTTGTCCTCCATACCCCCTGCTGTTTATTTATCTTTTGTCTTTATTTTCTTATTCATCTGTCCATACACTAGATAAAAGGAGTGTTAGTTACAAGGTTTTCATGATCACATGATCACACTGTAAAAACTTTATTATCATACAATTCTCTTCAAGAATCAAGGCTACTGGACTACTGCTCAACAGTTTAAGGTCATTTCCCTCTAGCTACTCCAATATGCCAAAAACTGAAAAGAGATGTCTATATATTTGTGTTGGTTTGAAACTGTTGTGTACCCCAGAAAAGCCAGGTTCTTTAATCCTCATTTAGTATTGCTGGGTGGGATCTTTTGATTAAGTTGTTTCCATAGAGATTTGATCCAACCGATTGTGGGTGGTGTAAGTTTTGATTAGCTGGTGATCTAGTTTACAAGCTGCCAGAATGCTATATACCAGAAATGGCATGGCTTTTTAAAAGGGAATTTAATGAGTTATAGTTCACAGTTCTAAGGAAATGAAAACGTCCAAATTAAGGCACCAAGAAGAGGCTACCTTCACTCAAGAAAGGCTAATGGGTCAGGAACACCTCTGTCAGCTGGGAAGTCACCAGGCTGGCATCTGCTGGTTCTTTGCTCCTGAGTTCTGTTGCTTTCAGCTTCTGTGTCTGGTGGGTTCCTCACTTTGCTTCTCTGGGGCTGGATTTCATCTCTTAGCTTCCCCTGGTTCTCTCCAAGTTCTGGCTTGTTTAATATCTCATAGTGATGTCTGATGGGTTTCAAGCATCTGCAAACATCCATATCTCTGCTTTCTAAAGCAACTGTTCTACTAGTGTCTACATCTGCTCTCGATGTTGGCACTGAAGCTTCTGCCATTTTTGGCTCTCTAAAATGTTTCTTCTTTTAAAGGTTTCCTGTAAATTGATGAAGACCCATCTTGGATGGGCAGAATCACACCTCCATCTAATCAAAAGGTCACACCCATAACTGGGTGTGTCACATCTCCTTTGAGATCATCTAATCAAAAGTTTCCAACCTATAGTACAGAATCAAAATGAAAAGAAATGGCTGCTCCCATAAGATTTGATCAGGATGAAAACATGGCTTTTCTGGGGAGCATAGTATTTTCAAACTGGCACAGGTGGTTTCTATGGAGATGTGTCTCCACCCATTCAAGGTGGAATTGCTTACTGGAGCCCTTTAAGAGAGAACCATTTTGGAAAAAGCTTCAAAGCTCCCACAGCTAGAGACCTTTGGAGATGCAGAAGGAAAGCAGTTCTTGGGAATCCTTATGAAATGAGAAGCCAAGAGAGAAAGCTAGCAGACACCAACCACTTGCATTCCAAGCTAACAGAGGTGCTCCATATGGCATCAGCATTTCATGAGTGAAGGTAACCTCTTATTGGTATCTCAATTTTGACATTTTCAAGATCTTAGAGCTGTAAGCTTGCAACTTAATATATTCCCCATTTAAAAGCCTTTCCATTTCTGGTATACTGCATTCTGGCAGGTTTTTGTTGTTCTGGTTGTTGTAGTTTACATGGGCAGGCTCTGGGAATTGAACCTGGGTCTCTGGCATAGCAGACGAGAATTCTGCCACTGAGCCACCATTGCACCACCCCATTCTGGCAGTTTTAACAAACTATAAGACAATATTTCATAAGAATAACCTCCAGAATGACCTCTCAACTCTACTTGAAATTTCTCAGTCACTGAAATTTATGTTTTCTCATTTCTCTTCCCCCTTTTGGTCAAGAAGGCATTCTCAATCCTATGATGCCCAGACCAGTCTCATCTCTGGGAGTCATGTCCCATGTTACCAGGGAGATTTACACCCTTGGGAATCATGTCCCACATAAGGGGGACAACAGTGAGTTCACCTGTTGAGTTGGCTTAGAGAAAAAGGCCACATCTGAGCAACAAAAGAGATTCTCTGGGGTGACTGTTACAATTAAAAGTACACTTAGCTTCTCCTTTGCTGGAATAAGTTTCATAAGGGCAAACCCTTAGATCAAGGGCCTGGCCCATTAAATTGGCAGTCCCTAATTCTTGTGCGAACATCAGGCCTTTCCCAGATGGGGTTTGACATGTCACATTTTTTCCCAGTCCCTCAAGGGAACTTTGCAAATACTTTTCTATCTTCTTCCCAGATTACTCTATGATGTGTTGGGGCATCACACAAACTGCAAACTAGCAAGTTCCTACTCACTATTTAAGGTCCCGTGGGCTATGGTGTTTAGATAAGCTGACCATGAAAGTTAAATTAGATATGGTGCTACAGAAAATATAAATTTTGCACCAAATAAATAACTCTTCCTTTGGTCTCACACAGAAGTTGAAGTTTTAAAAGTCAGTATCATCCTTTATCCTTTAGTCTGATTTATATTTCTTCTTTCTTAAGAGTAAAGTAGCCTTCCTATTGAAAGTTTTGGGGAAGATGGCAGTGTAGGGGGTGACGACACGTTTTCTTATGAAAACTGCTAGTGGGTGGGCATGAACTGTTGAATTGACAGTTCTGGGGCCGAGGCTGGGGGATGTAGTACAGCACCCAAGAAAGAGCAGGACAAGGAGACTGAGAAGCTGCAGCAGAAACTGAGTGAATTGCTTCCACAGCAGTGACCAGCACCCATCCCCAATGTTAGATGCTTGCCTTGGGGCAAGATGCTTGCCTATGGTCCACTGCTGGCTCCATGGATGGAGAGGTGAATAAAGGCCTTCCTTCCTAGAAATGGGGAGGGGGGAGTCACAGTTGAGTCCCAAGTATGGCTTCTGGTCACTGAGTTTGGACTGCTAGCTTCTGGGTCTGAATCACAATTCTAGTTTGCCAAAAAAAAAAAAAAAAAGGGACTCCAGTGGTCATTGTTTCAATGTCATCCAGGCGAGGTTGGAAAAATACATCCCTTCACTGTGGGGAAAGGTTGCAGAAGAGTGCCATATGCTGGGCAGGCCAGGAAAGTGTACCTTTGGGGAGGCAAAGGGGGAGAAAAAAGGTTTATTTGCTCTTTCCTGTCCCTCTCTTCAGGGTCCTTTGGATCTGGTCTGTCACCCATTCATGGGTCCCTAAATCTGTTTTGACCAGGTAAATATGGACAATTCTCAAGATCTAGAATAAGTTAAACCAAAATTTAAAAAGGGGCCATAACCCAAAGCCAATCACTAATAAAACTCTAGGCAAAAGAGAGCAACTGAATATCAGAGTAAACACAAGTGTTCCAGTTTGTAAGCTGCCAGAATACAATATACCTGAAATGAAATGGCTTTTAAGAAGGGGAATTTATTAAGTTGCAAGTTTATAATTCTAAGACCATGAAAATGTCCAAATTAAGGGAAGGAAAAATACTTTGGTTCAAGAAGGCCAATGATGCTTGGGTTTCGCTCTCAGATGATAAGGCACTTGGGGATGCCTGTTAGCTTTCTTACCAAGCTTCTTCAATAGCTTCCCTGCGGGGGGGGGGGCATTTTCTTTTTTCATCTCTTCCAGTCTCTGGCTGTGTGGGTTCTCTTGGCTTTGTTGGCTCTAAAGCTTTTTCCAAAATAGTTCCCTCTTAAAGGACTCCAGTAAGCAACCCCAGCATGAATGGGTGGAGACACAACTACATGGAAACCACTGAATCAAAAGTTACCACCCAGAATTGGGTGGGTCACATCTGCATGGAAATGATCAGAAAGATCCTATCCAGCAATATTGAATGAGGATTAAAGGACATGGCTTTTCTGGAGTACATAATAGCTTCAAACTGGTACATTTCACTATTTGGACACCCCAAAGACATGTTCTTTCCAAATGCAAAATGCATTCATTCCATAACAATTTCAGAAAGCCTTAAACCATTTCAGTAACAATACAAATACAATACAAAGTCAGAAACAGTACAAAGTCTCATCAAAGTCAGCGACAGGCATGGTCTGTCCTAAGGCAAAAATTTCCTCTGGTCAGGACCTGTGAAACTCAGAACAAGTTATCTGTTGCCAATATACAAATGGGGGTGGGGGTGGGCAGTCATGTATACATATTTCCATTTCCATAGGAAGAAATTGGAAGGCACACAGGCATCACAGGACCCAAACAATTTGGAAACCTGCAGGAAAAACACCATTAGGATTCAAAGTCTGAGCGTTATTTAACCTCAGAGTTTTAGAAAGTGGCAGTCCCATGCTTTCCAAGGGCCTATACAGTGGCCCGGCTCTTTTGAGTGCAACCTTGGGGGACATTGAGGGGACCAACTTTTTCTTGACACCAACCACTCCAAACATCAGGGCTGCATTAGGGCTCTCTGCCATCTCTGGGGTACATGTTCAACCCCTCCAGAACAATGGGGTGCCAGCTAGGCTCTCCTCCATCCCCAAGGAATATGCTCCACCCTCTCCAATACCTGAGGCAGCACAACTCTTTATAAGCAATGAGATGGAAGGCACATCCTCTGCCTTCAGGGCAAACTCACCTTTTCCAAGTGCTTGGGTGGGTATGTTCTCCTGGCTTTAGGTTTCTTGAATTTAGACCTTAGCTTCCATGGTTTTGACTCTGAAGTTATTTTTCCCCCAATTTGTCCCATTTCTGTCCCTTTTAGTCCAGATTGCCAGCGGTTCCATTTATACAGATCCCAGAACACTCTTGTTGGTTTCCTGTGCAGTATGTTGGGAACATACCCATCAGACAAAAGGACTTCCACAAATCCTTCCTGGATAACTTTATCTCCAACGTTTGCTTGTCCTGTAATGGTTTATTGCTTCCATGTTTGGGTTAAATACTCATGTGAGACACTATTCTCTGGGGTCTTCCTTTCTGGAAGCCCAGAATTTTCCAGATCATCAATTTTTGGTTTCTCTGTACCCAGGAGTTCAATTCTCAGCTTATCTCTTTCCAGTTGCATTTTACTATAAGCTGCAAGGAGAAACCAGGCTGCCTTTTCCACATTTCAGTTTAGAAATTTCCTCAGCTAAATATCCTGGGTCATTGCCTTTAAACTATAACTTCCATACAACAGCAGTATTCAATTTGGCCAAATTATTTGCCATTTTAAAAGAAGGGTCACCTTCCTTCCAGTTTGCAATGATACGTTCCTCAATTCTGTCTACACCTAATCAGAGGTATCTCTAGAGTCTACATTTCTACCAACAGTCCCTTGAAAGCATTCTAGGTCTTCTCCATCAAGTGTCTCACAATTCTTCCAGACTCTTCCCATTATCCATTTAAAAAGCCATTCCAACAGGTTTGGTATTTGCAAACTGCAGCACCCCGCTTCTTTACTACCAAAACCTGTTCTAGTTTGTAAGCTGCCAGAATGAAATATACCAGAAAAGGAACAAATTTTAAAAAGGGGAATTTAATAAGTTGCAGGTTTACAGTTCTGTGTGAAAATGTCTAAATTAATGCAAAGTTATAAAAATGCTCAAATTAAGGCATCCAGGAAAAAAATGTCTTGGTTCAAGAAGGCTAATTATGTTCAGGGTTCTCTCTCAGCTGGAAAGGCACATGGCAACATATGCTGGCTTTCTCTCCAAGCTTCTTCAATGGCTTCCCTGAGGGCATTTATTTTCTTCTTCTCCACTGGGCTCTGACTGGGTGGATTCTGGTGACTCTGGTGGCTCTGTTGGCTCTTTTGGGTTTAAAGCTTTTTCCAAAATAGTTCTCTTTTAAAGGACTCCAGTAAGCAACCCCACTGTCATGGTCAGGTTCATGTGTCAACTTGGCCAAGTGGTGATACCTGTTTGTCTGGTTGGACAAGTGCTGGCTTGTCTGTTGCAATGAGGACATTTCATAGAATTAAATCGTGATCATTTCAGCTGCATGCACAACTGATTCCATTTGTAACCAGCCAAGGAGAGTGTCTTCTGCAATGAGTGATGCTCAGTCTAGTCACTGGAAGCCTTGTAAGGAGGATTCAGAAGAGACAGGCTCTCTTCCTACTTTGGCTGGCGAGCCTCTCCTGTGGAGTTTGTCCAGACCCACCATTGGAATTGTCCCTTTTACAGCCTGCCCTGTGGATTTTGGACTCTGCATTCCCACAGTCATGTAAGACACGTTTATAAATTTTATATTTTTGAGTGTTCCTGGTTGATTCTTTTTCTCTAGAGAACTGTAACTAATACAACTTGGTACTAGGAGTGATTCTTAAGAAAAGAATCTTAGAAATGGTTTTTTATGAATGGTTTTCTACTCTGACTGGACTCAAAGGCACTAAGGACTCTGAGTCCCATAATCAGGATGACACTTCCAATCCATAGAGTGAATTGGCAAAAGAGATAGTCAAAATATCACCATTCGATTCTCCTAATGCTTCGCTTGTATGAAGCCAGGTTCTGGGGGATAATGCTTTTGACACCTTTACAGAATTTTGTGGAAATAAGAGGTATAGTGATGCTGACTGGTTGTTGTTAGATACACTGGCTACATTAAGGAGTGAAAGGGATGGGCTTAAGGCTTCAAATGAGAAGCTTAAGTGCCATCTGACACATGTAGAACTTTCTATGAGTATCCTGAAGGAAAATTTTATTTCCTGTAGCCATAGACTTGAGACCTCTGAAAATCACACTTAGAATCTTATTGTTAGAGTAGCAACTTTACAACATAAACTGAAATCTCATGTTGCATGGTGTCTTCCATTAAAGTGAGGGCATTGATTGGAAAGGAGTGGGACCCTGAAAAATGGGATGGTGACATATGGATTGATAATGATGTAGGGAGGTTGAAACCCTAGGTCATGGTGAGTCTTCTCTAAATAATCCTGTAATAGTCTGCCCTGAGGACATAGCTGCCTCACCTCCAGCCTGCCTTGAGGAATTGGCCACCCAACCTCCTCCTGAAAGGATTAGCTGTAGAGTGATTAGTCCTGTTTCACCAGATGAAACTACAAATGAAAGCCCTGAAGCAAATGGTTTGAAAGATATTTCTAGTTCTTTTCATGATCCACCCCCACCACCCCTCATTTCTTCCATACCTATAACTAGATTAAAGTCCTAACAAGCCCTAAAGGTGAGGTACAGAGTGTCACATATGAGGAGGTACTTTATACTCCCAAAGAACTGTGTGAGCTTTCCAATTTATATAGACAGAAATCAGGGGAATATGTGTGGCAATGGATTTTAAGGGTGTGGGATAATGGTGGGAGGAATATAAGGCTGGATCAGGCTGAATTTATTGATATGGGCCCACTAAGCAGAGATTCTGTATTCAATGTTATAGCTCGAGCTGTTAGAAAAGGTATTAACAGTTTGTTTGGGTGGTTGGTTGAAACATGGATCAAAAGGTAGCCAACATTACCTGAGGTTGAAATGCCAGAACTGCCCTGGTATAATGTAGATGAGGGGATCCAGAGGCTTAGAGAGGTTGGAATGTTAGAGTGGATTTATCATGCAAAGCCTGCTCTTACACCCCAGGAATGGCTGGAGGATGTACCTTTTACTGGAACAGTGAGAAATAAATTTGTGAGACTAGTGCCATCATCCCTGAAGAGCTCTGTAGTTGCACTTCTCTGTAGGTCAGATATTACTGTAGGAACTGCTGTCACTGAACTGGAATCCTTAAACACAATGGGGA